>NW_026867636.1:813606-1105838 GCF_020745735.1 Hemiscyllium ocellatum
CGAAAGGAGTGAACACGAAACAGTAGTTCATGCATAAGACACGATGGAACTATCAGAACCCAGAAATTAGAAATTCGGCAGTGTGGAAATCGGCCATTTTGGCCAAACAACTCCACATTGACTGTCTGAAGAGTAATCCACAGACCCATAGCTCGACTCATCCTGACTAATGCACATAATCTTCGTATTCTTGAACACGATGGGTAATTTAACATGGCCACTTCATCTCACTTGCACAATGTTGGATCGTAGGGAAACGGGAGCACCCAAAGGAAACTCACGTGGACACGGGGAGAATATGCAAACTCCCACAAGTGCCTTGAATCGATCCCAAGCGCTCTGAGGAAGCATTGCTAAACACTGAGTACCGTACTGTCACAAGAAGGGTAACAATTCAGGAGAATAAGTAATGAGCGGAATACAATTTGGAGAATTGATATCAGAAGATATCACTTACGAGGGACACTGACAGCAGCAAGTATCGGAAAGTATATCCTCTCGATCTTCTTAAATATGCGTTGTATGATAGCTCTCTCGTCATGTACTGAAACTAGAATTGCTAAATTCATGATGCCTCTTCCGTTAACGGTTCAAATGTTTCATGCAGCCAGTACACGCTCGTGCGATGAAAGGAGAATCTTTAAATAAAGCAGAAAGAAGAGTTCCTCAGAGACATGTTTCTGTTTGTTTACTGAGCTGGCATCGAGTCACCATGAACACCTGTCACTGGGCAAATGATTCAAATTCACGTCTTTCAATCCAGATGTATTTTTCTTTTAATGAAGCTGAAATACTCTGATGGAAATGAATTCTGAAACCTGCAGGTGTATTACTCATTGGTTTAACAAACACACGAGTGTGGGAGGGCAGATGCACAACGAATTTTTTAAGTGTACATTATTCTGAATTTTAACTCAGATAATGGAATCGGGAGAAAACGAACTATTTTTAAAGACCAAAGATTGTTAAAGATACATTTAATAAGTAAGTTACCTCACACTCATTGTAACTGTTGTCTGAATAGCTGCTGGTTCAAGGAATGGAGGCTCAATTGCAGAAGAGCTGACGCCAACGGTTGTGGTAGTTTTCTAAAATAATTCGAGCTTTGTGCAGCAAACTGGAATTAGTATCAGAAGCATATGCAATACAGAAAAAGGAGTCAATTAGTGCCCAACCCCTATCACGATCAAAGCCAACCAACAAATTATATGAATCGCACTGTCCTTTCCGAAGCCGTTGTGCTGCATGCCTTGCACTTGTCCATTAATACTTGTTAAAGATCTTAAGGATTTCTGCCTCTAACACTTGCAGGCAGTGCCTTTCAGTTCCTTACCACCATCTGGATGGATCAATTTTGCATTCCCTCACCTCTAAACATCCTCACCCTGAATATTAATCAATATCCCATGTTCACAGCCCTCCTTCGCGGTCGTCAATCTACCCATCCAAGGCCCTCGTTTCTTTACCATATCCGAATCATGCCCACACCACCCCCAGTCTCATCTGCTATGCAGTAAACAACGTCAGTCTATACCATCTTATTTAATAACTAAGTATCTCCAAAGCAGGCAATATCCTGATAAATGTCTTCAGCAACATCCTCATAAATAGAGGGTGCATCACAGCTGCAGAAAATGAGGGTCCCGAGGAAGGCTTGTCTAATGGGTGGAAGTCTGTAACAGGAAAGAAGCAACGACTTTATTTTGTATTTTCTGTAAACGCCCCAATAACAGGAGAGGAATGGAATAACATATTCGACAGCAGATCTTTAAAAGTACAAATTTAGCAGAGCTGATGCTGCAGTTGTCTTCAACTCCCCCAATATTGTTTAGAACCACCCTCGTGCAGGTGCCTGGGTGGAGTCGATTTGTCAAATGCGACAAGGCGGCATTGTTGACTCAGTACATAGATAGTCCGACTGCAGAGGAGGCCATCTTGGCTATCGTGCTCGGCAAGGAGCCAAGACATGTGTCAGATCTCTCAGTGGGCGAACATTTCAGTGACAGTGACTACAACTGCCTCATCTTTACCATTGCCATGGAAAGGGATAGGAGCAGACAGTAGACCAAGGTATTTAATTGCAGGAGGGTCATAATATTGTTATCATACAAGATCTGTGGAGGGTACATTGGGAACAGTTGCTCGACCAGAAAGATACAACTGAAATGTAGAGGCTGCTTAAGGAGAACATGTTGCGAGAGTGAGATATCTTTGTCCCACTGAGCCGGGCAAAGAATATTAAGTTGAGCAAACAATGGATGATAACAGCAGAGGAGGCTTTTCGTCAAAAGGAAGAAGGAAGCCTACTTCTATTTGAGGAAGCACGGATCTGACACAGCTCTAGCAGATTACAAGGTAGCTTGGAAAGAATTCAAAAATGGACTGAGGAGAAATGGAGGGATAATGAAAAGTCTTGCTGGGAAAGATTAGCTAAAAGCCAAAAGCATACGACACAAACATGAGGAAAAAGACAATGATCAGTGATAGAGTAGACCAATCAGTGACAATGGAGGGAATGTTTGCCTGGAGTCTGAACAGGTAGCGGATGCTCAAAATGAGTGTTTTGCTTCAGTATTGAATAGAGAGAGAGAGAGACCTTGTTGTTATGAAGTTGAAGGTGTTACTTTAAGAGAGAAGGAAAGCTAGCAAGCATTTGTCATGTGGCTGACAATGGAAACATTTAACGTTAAGATGTAAACTTTACCCGTGACCTACAAACCTCAATTGTTTTCACAGCATTTCGAATTTCACCAATCAGTTTAAATAATGGCTCAATATGCAGAAACCCAATCGAATTGAATTTACTATTGACAATATCGAACCAAAGATACGATCCAATATTTGGGTTATATAAAATAGGTGTTGTTGGACAGTTCGCTAGAAAGAGCACTAGCTATCACTTGAAAGACTGCTATCAGCACACTCTCTGTCAAAGATAACTTTTTACATAATGAACATCAATGAAGCACATGATCAAAGCGACCTAGGAAGATATACGAACAGAGGAAGATAGACAGTGGAAATGACTGCCATTGTCTGGTTTTGAACATTGAATTTCGAAAACATTAATCGGGGTTTTAATGGCGCAGTATGTTGTTACAGATTGGGAAGTCGATAACAAATCTTTAAGAGAAAAGAGACCTATACTTGTAAATGGTTGTTGTTTAATTATCACTTTTAGTGTTAAAAATAAAATAGATGATTTCTGTTAAACTGTGGAATTTTCTGCAGTTCTCTGCCATTGATACTTTAGCAGATTATGAGGCGAAATGAGTTTTTCTGTTTCTTGGTTAGGCCACTGTTGGAATATTGCATGCAATTCTGGTATCCTTCCTATCCGAAAGATGTGTCACTTAAAAACGTTCACAAAAGTTTTACAAGGATGTTGCCAGGGTTGGAGTTTTTGAGCTATAGGGAGAGGCTGAACAGGCTGGGCTGTTATCCCTCGAGCATCGGAGGCTGAGAGGTGACCCTATAGTGGTTTACAAAATTATGAGGGACATGGATAGGGTAAATAGACAAACTCTTTTCCATGGGATCGGGTTGTCCAGAACTAAAGGGCATAGCTTAAGGTGAGAGAGGAAAGATATAAAAGAGATCAAATGGGCAAATTTTTCACGCAAAGGATGGCACGTGTATGGAATGAGCTGCCAGAGGATGTGGTGGAGGTTGGTGCAATTGCAACATTTAAGAAGTATTATGATTGTGTTCATGAACGGGAAGGGTTTGGAGGGATATGGGCCGGTGCTGGCATGTGGGACTAGATTGGAATGGGATATCTGGTCAACGTGGACAGCTTGGATAGAAGGTTCTGTTTCTATGCTGTACATCTCTATGACTATGACTCCTGTCAATCTCCCCAGCACTAAGAAAAAAAACCCAGTCTGTCCATTCTCTCTTCATAACTGAAACGCTTCAAACAGACAGAACCCAAGTCAATCTCTTCTGCACTGTTTTCAGTGCTGTCACCTACCTTATATAATGGGAAATTTCAAGCTCAACAAAATACACAAGCCATATGCGAATGTACGACTGTAATTAACGATGCAGAAAACCAAAAATCTTAGTTTTTTTTCCCCAAAAGAGTATCTGCTGCTCATTACTGCAGTGCGTCATTCTCATGAGTCTGATGCTCTAATAATCTCTGATACATGCCAGTAAATCTGCTATTTGAGAATAGATCTCAGAAACTCGGCATGGAAATGGTTGGACTTGTTTGAAAGTCCCGAGAGGGGGACTGGGGCAAGCTTACCCAGGAACAGTGACCGCGGCAGTACACACTGAACAGTGTCAATGTGAGCGTTAAAATGCACATCGCGTCAGTGAAATAGAAGAAGTGACGTAAAGGAGATTAATTATTGAGGAAGGAATATGTCCGAGAATGTGTCAGTTTGTAACAGAAAGATTTTAGGGGGCGGGTCTTTCAGTGACCAAAATCATCACCTCGAAAACTATTTTCATGTTAAAAAAAAGATTCCTTCCAGCGTTTGCTCAGCACATATTACTTTGAGTAAAAGGGGTAAAATTATTCCGTAATTCGGATTCGAACTGATTTTGCGACAGCCACAATTCAAAGCAGCATACCCGATACGACATGGGAAACCAAAATGTGAAAAACAATGTGGATAGTGTCAGGGGATATGCCAGGAACAACACCACATGCACTACAAGAACACTTGCCAACCAGTGACAGTGATGTGTGAACTCAGAATCTCCACAGCCTCTGGCGACATTAAATTAAAAGATTCATCCCACACCGAATTTGTCGAAGACTGAGATTGTTTGATTTCAACAAAACTTCAAAGGAGGAGGGGGAAGTGCATAGTGTTGAGGAAACGTTTTTCTCATAAATAATGTAATTTAATACCAATTACTTCACCAATTTCTTCACTCAACACTGCATATGATTATATATTCCAATTGTCAGACCCGAGTCAGAGAAACTGCGATGTGCAGCCCCAAGATTACAATAGGAAATGTCGATGGAGGTGAGTGCACAGATGTGTATCTCAACTGATGCAATTGGTGAATGGGAAATCTTTCTCTGACAGTTTGCAGTTGCGTGAAAGACCAAGCCGAAGAGCTACAACCTAACATGGAGCACCTTTTGGTGATATTGAGCAGGGAGCATTGGGAAAACAGGCTGTGAGCTCCTAAATCACCTGAAGCAGCTTCTACTGAAATTCAGCAGGCACCATTGGGACATCACTCTGGGAGCTTCAAACTCAACAGATGCTGCTTCTATTGCCATGGAGCAGGGAGCATTGGGACACCAGGCTTCGAAGAAAAGATACTCAGCTATTTTAATCAGAAGTGAAATATTTTTAGCATGACACATGCTTGTAGATTGAGAGAGCATCTATCCCATGAAAACATCTCAATAATGTGAAAAATCCTCCAACGATTCCACTCGTGGACGAGCATCTGCGCAGAGAGAAACTGAGGGAATGATTTTGCTCTGTGAGGTTCCTCATCTGGCTGACTCTGCGCTGGATTAACATACAGGAAGGGATTTTCAGCTCGTTTCATGCCTTTCAATTTCCTGAAAACTCACATTAAAATAATTTAAACCTCAGAAAATTATCGAAAACATACTATGCTGTGATTTGGCTTGAATTTAATTCGAGGTTGTGGAGAAAATGCGTGAAAGTGGAGCTTATGTTTCTCAGATCAGCTGTGATCCCATTGAATAGCTGAGCAGACATAGAGTGAATGGAATCATCATGAGGACAAATTTGTTTGCTTTACAAAACTCGCCTATTCGCAAAGAGGAAGGTCATTGGAATGAAGCAGGTAACTGTGATTGTCTTTACAGATTGTTCGACATGTGAACATGAATGTTATTGCTCATGTCTGCGTTATCATCACATCTCAGTACCATGCAAGGCTTCCCTTGCACACGGCCAGTAGATTAGATTACTTACAGTGTGGAAACAGGCCCTTCGGCCCAACAAGTCCACACCGACCCGCCAAAGCGCAACCAACTCATACCCAACCCATAACACCTGACCCGCACATCTTTGGACTGTGGGAGGAAACCGGAGCACCGGAGGAAACCCACCCAGACACGGGGAGAACGTGCAAACTCCTCACAGTCAGTCGCCTGAGGCGGGAATTGAACCCGTGTCTCTGGCGCTGTGAGGCAGCAGTGCTAACTGCTATGCCACCGTGCCGCCCACTAATGTAGTGTAATGCAAAATGTGCCTGATTGCGGCATTGTCTGTTCGAGTGCAATGAAGGCTTTCATTACACTGACAAACAAATCTTCCTCATTTTTCTGAAGATTAAAGGACGTTTGAATTCCTGATCTGCAGGAACGAGAATCCCTAGTATCAGTTTCGTCAAGATCATCAGAGTCAAAGGCCCAGCATCATCAATGGAGGTGAAGCTGAAAGGATTCCACATGCTTCTCATTAGCATTTTTTCATTTCGCAGAGCCACCGATCCAATCACAGCAGTTTCGTCACCATCTCCACTCACGGTTAAACTGCTCCACAGAGAAACAAACTTTCAAACAGACCTTAGCCCCATCACTGACCCTGGAGCCTGCAACCTGGTACTGCGATTGGGAAAATCATGAAGGATAGGGAAGCAAGATTACCTCACACTTAAAGCAAATAGCAAGACTCATTCCAGAGTTTGGGTGACAGGTTAATTTTAAGCACATAACAACATTACTCCACTGAAAATGCCACAAGCAAGAGCCATAAACCCGCCTAGCTCACTGAGCTACATACACTGAGCTGGCAGCTTTCTGAACCTTCTCCCAGGCCCTGCCCAGGAGTGGACATTCCAAGACATGTTTCTGCGGAACCAGCGCCTGAGAGGGTGAGGGTTGTCGTTTACAATGCGCGATCTGCTGTCCATTCCACGCTTAAAACTGAATTGTGATGGCTGACAGACCTTGTTGGGCATGACTGCTCTCTGGTGAGATACGGTGCAGAATGGCAGCTCTCTGTATTGTATCCATTCCCTACGCCATTCGCAGTGGTTCCCACAAATTGCTGTTGCCCCTTGTTCCTCCGCATTGCCTCGGTTATTTCAGAAACATGGAAGACATTGCTCCACTGTACCACATTCTTGCGGTTTTCTGTCCACATGCTCTTATAACTTCAGATGTCGGAACTATTATTCGATCATTGGAGAAAACATGCAAATATCACGTTGAGTTGAGCCATTTCCTGTTGCAAAATGTTCCACAGGCTTCCAACTCTCTGGGTGAAAATAAATTCTCTTCATCTCCGGCAAAATAAATTCCACCTTCTCGGTCTTTCTGCGTCTTCCTAACTGTCTTTTCGCTGTATTCAGGGTTACTAATGCCCCTTCACGCCACATTAAAGCACTTCCTTTGTCTCTTTACTGCTGAATTGGCACTTCCCCGCTTTCACAATATGAAACATTTTAGGCGTGAATCCTTCCAACCCTCGTTCCCTTTGTTAACCGCCCTTCCCCCTCTCCATGCACTGAATCAACGACCTTAACCGTTCACCTAGTTTCCGCCATTTCCAGCAGTTCGTCCATTGCTGTGTCTGTAATGGTATCACAAGTATCCATGTAATTTGTTCTAAAATGGTATGAGACTTTATGCCTCTACTACCCACGTCCAGACAATATTTTTAGATTACAGCAATTACTTAAGTGAAAGAAAAACAGCATTTACACCTCTTCAGAACGTCCCGCATCTTATAATCCTGCACCCTGTGCCCCATATTGATTCCGACACCAAGGTGAAAGATTAATTTCTGTCTTCCTTGTCGTTGGCCCTAATAGTTGTGCACACCTCAGTCAGTTTTTCGCAATATATACAGCTCCAAAGAAACTACCCCAAGTCTTATGGTGGCAGTGTTGTTCCCTTCGGATGGAGAGAGATTAGATCCTACCCTCCCATATTCTGGGTAAAGTATCTGCCATTATCACGCCCAACCAAACCCCGCTTTATACATGCAAAGCAGCACAGAGATTGTCCACAGTCGCCAATTCGCCTTAGCGCCCAGAACCTGTCTCCTGAAACAGACTGTGAGCGAAAGGGGAAGCGATTAAAGGAGCAATATAATTTAAAAACCCTGTGCATTTCAATTCATCTGAATCGGCGTGATCATGACAGAGACTGCAGAAACACACAACAGCTCAACGCTCGTGAGACATTCATGATGAAAAGATGGAACAGAAGCTGTTTCTGTTCTTAAATACTCAGAGATCTGTCACTCACAGGACCAACTCCCGCTTAATGCCCTCGCAGTGATTCTTGCCGAATGCGGCCATCCCACTAGAACAAGCAATTTTACCCCCATTCCCCTGGTTATATGGTGGTGGTGTGTGTGTGTGTGTGTGTGTGTGTGTGTGTGTGTGTGTGTGTGTGTGTGTGTGTGGTGTGTGTGTGTGTGTGTGTGTGTGTGTGTGTGTGTGTGTGTAAAACAGTGTGTGTAACAATAGTTGCTAATTGTCTCTCTTCTTCACAATCAATCTTGCAGATTTGAACTATTAACAATGCTGCTGCATTCTATAATCCCGGCATAGAGCCGAAACATTATCAATAATTCAATTCATTGCTCCATGTGTAATTTAGATTCCCCTGAAATTTTTATTAAATTTCGAACTCTTTCACCGTTGGCATAGAATGTAAACGTTACTGCAATGTAACCAGTTGCCCAATTGGAGCATGGTATCTGCCAATAATATGAGTTCCTCGCCAATCATCAGTAGATGCTGCATTTAAGGTGGAAGGCAGATGGAGACCAGATATCATTCATAGAGACATAGAGATGTACAGCATGGAGACAGACCCTTCGGACCAACCCGTCCATGCCGACCTGATATCCCAACCCAACTAGTCGCACCTGCCAGCACCCGGCCCATATCCCTACAAACCCTTCCTATTCATATACCCATCCAAATGCATCTTGAATGTTGCAAACAGAATCACGGTCACACAGCAGGGAACTAGATCATACTGTCCAACCATCTGTGCTAAACAAAGCCTCAAACTAAAGTACTCTCATCTGTCTTCTACTGGATCATGTCCCTCCAAACCTTCCCATTCAGGCAATTATTCCAATGTCTTTAAAGGTAGTAGTTGCACCCACAAATGCCACTTCGTCGGGAAATTCATTCTCCACGTGAAGTGATCTCTGTTAAAAGTGTTCCTCGTGACTTTTTTAAAATCTGACTCTACTTACCTTGAAATTGTGTGAACCTAGTCTTCAAATCCCTCATTCTCGGGAAAGGAGTGTAGCAATTACACTTTTCTCAGCATCATTATTTTAGAAAATTTTTAAAGGTCCCCTCTCAATCTCCTATACTGCAGTGAGTAGATGCCTTCTGAACTCTCTCATTGTTATAATTTCCTTCCTATAACAGGGCGATGGGAACTGAACACCTTTTCTTCCAGAAGAGGCCTTTCAAAGTCCAGATTAGCGTGGTGCTGGAAAAGCACAGCAGGTCATGCAGCATCCGAGGAGCAGGAAAATCGACGTTAAGGGCAAAAGCCCTTCATCAGGAATAGATGTGGGGTATGTGCATAGCCTCACCAACGTTCAGGCAACCCCAACATGACTTCCCAACTCCGACACTCAAAAGACTGAACCATGAGGCAAGCATAATGGGCGCCTCTTCTTCCTCCCCTGTGGGGCAAACTTCAACAATATTTCACTGGAACCCAGCATCCCTCTGTTCTACAGCATGACCCAAGGGCTTCCCATTAATTGTATAAACCTGACCTTGTTTGCTTTTCAGATTACAATGTTGGAAAGTTAAGTTTGTTAATTGACAAAGCGGCAGGAAAGAGAAAGAGATGCAATCAGAAAATATCATGCAAAATGGTTACAAATCAGTGCGGGTTCGTACTCTGTTTGTGGAGATAGACTGTATCCCAGGAAAACGTGAGGATTGCAAATACTGGCAAGTTAGATTTGTAAAATATGATGATGGAATTGGCACAGCATTTGACATTCCTGATGAAGGGCTAATGCCCGAGACATAGACTCTCCTCGCATGCTGACTGACCCACTGTGGTTTTCCAAGCCATATTTTTCCACACAGAACCGATTCTGTGTTTCCATGCCCGTTGGACCAACAACTTGACAGAGACTCACCGAAAAGTAAGCCACCAAGCCCCATTCTCATACCCTGTTTACCTAATTTTAACCTGACAAACGCCCCAAACCCAGACATTCCTGAACACAATAGGCAATTTAGCATGGCCAATTCTTCTAATCTGCCCATGTCTGGATTGTGTGAGGAAACCCACGCAGGCGCAGGGCAAATGTGCCAACTCCACAAAGACAATTGCCACAGGATGGAGTGGAAACCAGAGCCCTGACACTGCGAGGCCACAATAATATCCAGTGAGACACCATGCCAAATAAGCAAACAGCTTTATCCACTTCGGATCAAAACATGAACAAGAGCAGAATCGAGCATGATAATAAACAGAAATATTGTCATTTCTGACAGACAGTAACCGAATTGCAAATCTGTAGCTACACCTCCTGAGTTTCTCCGACGTGTGTTTTTCTATTACTCTTTACTTTTTGCTCCGTTACTGAATATTAACCAGCAGCTCTGTAATGTAGAGTCCTACTTTTTGGAGTTAAACCTTCCTCTGATTAATTCTCACGACCAGGTTCCTAACTCTGTCTTATAATGCTCACATATCCAGAGTTCCTGGGGAGTAGGAAACCGCTCTGTCTCCGGTCCCAGGCTTTCTGGGTGATCAGTGCTGACGAGGATGTGTCTGGATGATCAGACGGATTGCTGGTCTTCCAGCCAATGTAAGTGCATGGAGGAGGGCACTGTTTTGTTGCTCTGGAAAGGATGGCCTTCCATCCAATGTAGAGAATGGGGACGGGAATGGAGGACTGATCTGAAAGGGACTGTTCCTCCAACAAGTGGGATTGAATGAGGGTCGGGGCTGGACGACGAGCTGGAGTGGCAAGTCTACCAGCCAGTGTGTGTAAACGGGTTGGGTTTAAATTGCAATTAAGCAGCTATAATCAGAACTTTCTTAGCCAACATGCCCCACACATTTCCAGTGTCAATTACCGGCAGTTCCCAACCCGCCTCTCGAATTTTGCGTGTTCTCCCGTATCCTTTTTCATGTGCTTCAGATTTCTACTAAACAAAACAGTACCTTCACAGTTCGCTCATCCTGTGAAGTGAGTGGAAGCACAAAGGCACCGAAAGTTTGTGATTTCATATGGCTCTGTTGGACTATAACTTGTTGCCTTTCGACTGCTAACATTCTTCCTCAAATCCTGCCCACCATCCACATGGGTATGAGTCAGGAATGTCCAGGAATATTTCCCAGATTTTAGATAAATGCAACTCCAAAACACGACAGAAACACAACTCCATCCAATACAAAGCAGACCCTGTAATCTGGTACATGAATCAAGATATTAACTAATGGAATCAGTCTGTTCGCTGTGAAGAAACAATGTACAGGGTTAGAGGAAGACGGCAGGTGAATTGCACTGAGTGAGGTTTTCATTCTGAGAGCCGGTGTAAACACAACAGTCAAATGGCTTCCTTACTTACTGCACCAATTCTGTGCTTCTACCTGAATCAGCCATCTTCAACATTCGCTAATTTCACCATTGGAGGACAGTGACAGTATTTTGAATGACCAGCAAGATGTATCCCAGCAACTTCTCCAGGATCCATCAATCGTATTTCACAACACCGTGGAGAAAAAGTCTATTCATCAAAGCCTGAAAGTAAAGACCCACAGTCTTAATGAGAAAGAAAAAATAAAATGAGGAATATAACAGGTCGTTCATTATGAGAAAGAGATAAACTAACGCTCATTTTTGAGGGTGAGACACCTTCAGAATGAACACTTCCCAGTACTAAAGGAAGCTCCCTACACTGTTCACAGACATTACTTCGGCTATTCATTACACACTAACTTTTCCATTGTGCAACAACTTAATCAAGCCTAATCTGGATTGTCATTCAGCGTTGGTTGATATTTCACAGTCAAAACGTGTGGCCCTTGGAAAACAGAGCAGGTCAGCACAATCCATTCAATGTTTATGCCTGCAATGTCGACTATCCTGCTCCTCCAATGCTACCTGTCCTGCTGTGTTTTTCCAGCACCACACTTTTCCATTCTGATCTCCACCATCTGCAGTTCATTGACATAAGATTCATGTGCTACCTTTCCGTTTTGGCAACATGAAACCTTCTCAGATTTAAGAGAACACCAGGATTCCTATAACCTGACATCTTTCTTTTACTGCTTCTCATTTCCCGAATGATCCTTTTTGTGATAACATACTTCCAAGGCAAGGTGCCAATAGCATTTAATTTTAGCGTTCAATACTAAAAAAAAATGATACATTGCAGAAATAGACGAAGGAGCCTCAGGCAGCAATTTCTAAATCCACGATCACTTCCATCCAGAAATGACATGTCAAGAGGAGCCACTGCATGAGAACATCACCCCTGCAATTCCCCTCCGAGCGACTCATCAACCTGACTTGAAAACATATCGCAGTTCTTTCCATGTTGCTTGTTTGAAATCCTGCAATTCCCTCTCTCAGAGCATTGTGGTTCCAATACAGCTCATAGCCTGCAGCGGTTTACCAAGGCAGCGCATCACCCCCTTCTCACGGTAACAAGGGATATGTATTAAATTCTGAGCAGCCAGCGAGAACTAGATCCCATAAGTGAATACATAAAAATGTTTTTGGTGACATAATAAAATGACAGCGTTAACACAGTGAAAGTGTAATCTGACTCTCACGATATTAGAATGACCAAGTGCTGTTCAGTGCTTCAATCTTTCTATTTTCAGTTTCTTTTAAAGACAAAGCTGAACATTTAGTTAACCCCATTCGCGCATTCACTTGGTCCGTTCGAATTAGAAGTCCAGATGCTTCCTTTTCCTTTTACTGGTCCATTCTGTAGCTTCCAGCATAGGTTCCACATTGATTGTTCAAATCCCTGCTCAGAGAGAGTCAGAGACCCTGAGGGTTCCGATTAAGACTGTTTCACTTCTACCTTCAGAGGGCCAAATGTGCTATCACCGTACGGGGTGTACCGGTGGGAGATGAAAGTACTGCTTTTTGTGTTAATTAGCTTGTTAACGTGGAAAGCTGTGTTCCCTGTGTTGTTCGTGAGTTCTCTCCTGGAGAAGAGTCACATCATTGCTTCCACCCTGCTGCAGACCTGTTGATGGAATTTCTGTCGGGACTCAGATATAGCATTTATTCACAAACAAAACCAGAATATGCTGCTAAAGATGAACAGGTCTAGTAGTATCTCTGAAGTGAAATCAGAGTTAACATTTCGGGTCTGCTGACCCTTTCTGAGTACCGTCAGTCATTTTCACATTGGGAAGTGAATGGTGCCAAACCGTGTTCAACATTAACTGTTGTTGCGGCTGACTGTAAAGCCAACTGGACTGAAGATTGTGTGCTGTGTCTATGGGACATCTGTGAACCATGGAAGAGAACGGGTGGACACATCCCTTCTACGCCTCAGTGTGAATATCACCCTCCATCTTGGAGATCAGATACACAGGAAACAGTGCGCATGCACCAGATCACAATTGGCCCAAAGTAAGGGGCGGGACTGGAGTTTATTTTCCAAACAATGGGAATGGAGGATCTGGGCTCTAAGTTAAAACATGATCAAAATTCCGCCAGAGATAGAACGCAAGTGCAGTTCTACGATGATGGATGTCTCTGAGTGAATGCGGTATCTGCAGGAGTCGGTAAAGAGACAGACACCGATGTCGGAATTAAATTGATGTCAGTGAGATCTGGGCGGTTTTTAAAGCCCGTGTTTACAAACATAGATGAAAATTATAACTTCCGCTTTTGCCTCAGGCCGCGTGTGGACGAGATCGACACTGCCATCTTTACTGCGCGGCAATGCCCCGGTGGTTTATAGGAGAATGGTCATTGTTTTATGTCAGGCTTGGAGTGTGGAGTGCGGGGAATGGGGTAGGGACAAGGGGGCAGAAGGCTAGGGTTACTGCTAAATATCAAATAGTGATCAAGCATGTTTCATGGGGTAATGTGTGAGAGGAAGCATGCACTGTATTCCTTTGTCACAACAAAAGAATCGCGAGAAATATTAGACTCTTCTGTCAGTCATGGATATGTTTTTCTCCAATCACCTTCCAGAGATGGGAAGGATTTGCAGATTCAAAACAGACATCGTGCAGTCACTTCTTTCACCCGGGTATCGATATCATTGCCCTCATGACTGGAAGGACAATGTTTTATCTCCTCAATCAGTCGGAAAGTATTTCAGGTACTGGTTCAGCTCTACGTGTTGTGAGATATTTATAATCTTGGTTTCGCCACTTTGGATAATGTGTTCCGTTCTATTTTCCTATCTGGGAACTCCCCCAGAAACTAACATAACAAAGTAAATATTACCCCCTGCTGTGAAAGGACAACCTGTATTGGAATGAAATGGAGCACGGAGCAGATTTACACAAATGGTAATGTAGTCCTGGAGACAAGCGATGGGAGGAAGTTAAACAAGTACATAAAAGAGGCATTATGGCACAGAAGGAGGCCACTCGGCCCATAAAGTGAAGGTCGCTCTCCGTAGCTCAATGCCACATTCTCATGCAACGTCTGTGCCCCAAACACTGCAACTTTTTCCCCGCAGGTCCGATATAATTGCATTTGTCAATCAGTCATTACCTCTACTTGCACCGCACCAAATATGTAGTATGTTTTGCATATTTCCAGACAAAAGTCAACGGAAACATTTTTTCTTCCATTTTTTCAAAGTCATAATTCTGATCTTTATCCTTTTGCAATCGCCCACCGGATACAGTTCTTTACTTTTCCTATCTACTCTATCTAGATCTATTGTCATTTGGCACAGATCCATCAAAAACCGATTCACCTTGGCATCTTCTAATCCGTAAATCTGATCTTAATCCTTGTGCTGTAACTTATTGCCTAAAATAGCTTTTGTCTTATTTCCTGCTATATCTGGATGTGTCATGCTTTTGCACATATTAATAAAAATGCTTTCTAATTGTATTCTTCAAAGAAAATAGCATTTTCTTCCCAAAATCAACCCAGGGACTACATTTTAGTTGTCAACGAACCACTCCAGAAAATCTGTACTCCATACTCTTAAAGGCCCTCATCCCCTTCCAGAGCAGGACTGCGGTAACCACACTTGGACACAGTGATTGACTACGACCGAACCAAACCTTTATCAAGGGGTAACGTCTTTTCCATAAGTGTGTTCTAATTGACTTTATTAATGAATCATATGTTTCAATAAATGTACTCTATGTCATCTCTCAATTCCTTCATAACATTTCGACAAGGCAAATGAAATGATGCTTTAAATATTTTGAAATAAGTCAGATGTATCTGTCATTATGGAATGTGGCTACAGTGTGACCAAGACTGAGAATTTCACATGCACGGGATTACACTATTTATACAAGAAGGATATAAATGTCAACACACTGAAGTTATATTTTGCAAAAAGCGATGAGATCAGCATTATTGTGATGACAATCAACTTACACATTGCACCTCTCTGCCCATTGCCCTCATCCCTGTATATTGATTTTCACAGATATTGTTAATGTATGAAACCTTCAGAAAATAGTAGAATACAGAGGCGAAAATTCTGAGCACCGTCTATGTTTCACAAAGTACAAGGGCTAAAGCCCTTGTTCTGACTCCCTGGAGAACACAGGACAAAAGGTGTACATCTCAGCATCTTTTTAAAATGGTTTGAGAGTTTCTGCCACTACGTCGTTTCCATGTGTGACGTCTAGATTCCTTCTATACTCTGGGTTAAATAACAACTTTAATCAACAATTTTCTAATATTCCAACGAACTACATTAAATATTTGCCGCTGGTAACTGAGCTCTCCAACAGGAACAAGACGTTCTCTCCCTGTCTACCCATCCCCTGATAATATATGCAATCCAATCAAATCTCCTCTCAGCATCTTCAGTTCTCATGTTTCCTCATAATTTCATTTTCACTTCCACGAGGTAACGAAAGTCCAGTGTACTCTCTCCAGTCCAATTCCATCCTTCCATGTGATGGGGTGACCAGTACTGACAACAGTATACAAGCTATGACTGAAGTAATTATTTATGAATATCCAGCGTAAACTTCCCGTTCGTATTTGTGCACTTTGACTGATAGAGATTGATGTCATTTGCTGTCTTAACGAGATTATTGATGAGTCCAGCAACCTAAATGGATAGGCCGACACTGAGTATGGTCTCATTTATTGTGCATTCCTCTCTATCTTTGATGACCCAAAAGACCTTGAATTATATCTTTGTGGGTTGTTGGTTGCATTCACCTGGAACCCATAGTTTCTATTTTTTTAAAAATTCTGTCTTTTAATATCCTGTCAAATCGAAGTAAGATGCATCAGTTTTTATGTTACAGCCTCAAACCGATGTAGTCAGATTATTTCCACACGATCATTCTTAAACAAATGCAGGCCGACAGCCCTGTAGTCGCCGGGAAATTCTCAATGACTGTTTCTCCTCTATCCCAGAGTTGTAGCCTCGAATTAATTAGTCGTCGGTTTCTCTAAATTTTGAACGCTGCAGTGTTAACCGTTCTCTACTCCTTCAGTACCATCCATGTATCCAGTTTGAACTGAATGATGGTGATCAGTGTAAGGCAGTGGATTTTGCGAGGTTACTTTCAACAATCCACTTTTTTGCGTCAGTCAATTTCAAAGAGGTGAATCTCCTTTATAATTCTCCTATTCATAATTCATAATTCCCAAAATTTCACACTACACCGTTTGGAACAGCTCTCTGTTTTGTGGCAGATCGACAGAGGCCGAAATTATCTTGTGATTTAGTCAAGAGTCAGTTTAGTTGGGTTTGATGGAGGGTTTCTATCCGCAGGGGTAAGTGTGTTATCTCATGATATCATGCCCAATCTGTCTCATTAATTACCTTCTCTACCCGTTTGGTCTTCCTCACACCTGACATAACCCTATTACTTTCCCATTCGTACTAAAACTGCCCATTGCCTGAATTACTGGGAATGGACTGGTCTCTCTGTTACTGCAGTTGCTGGAGATCAGAGTCTAGATTAGAACGGTGCTGGAAAAGCACAGCATGTAAAGCAGCATCGGAGGAGGAGCATCCCTTCCTGATAAAGGCCTTTCGCCCGAATCGTCGATTTTCATGCTTGTCGGACGGTGCCTGATCTGCTGGGCTTTTCGATCACCACTAAATCTTCTCGTTGTTACAGGTCCCAACTTTCAAATCATCTTTACACTGTTGTATTCTTAATCCAAATTGCCCTGAGCAAGGAAGATAGGGTAAAACGAGCTCAACTTTGTAGACATGTCCGTGATATTCTGGTGAATGGCGTGATGCAAGAGCAGTATATTACCTTTGTTCAGGTTTGGCAGGAGAGGCGTTGACACCAGTCCCTGTCAGCTTGGATCAGTGAGGTTCCAGCCTTCTAGGTAAATACCCAGCCGTGACGTTCCCCACTCCACCAGCGTAAGTGACACCATCTGCACGTTGTAACTTCGCACTCACTCTGTCTTTGTTATTGCATAAACCTCCCCATTATGCTTCCCCTCTCCCACTATGGTTGCAGCACCGTTCTCTCGGTCTCTCTATAAACTGTTCTCTGCCACTCCCCACAACTCTGCTTCATGTCCCTGCTGGCAACTCATCATTCAAGACACGTCGCCACCATTCCACCAGCTTTACCAGCACCAAACGCTGTGCTAACCACTGCCATCGCCTTTGTTACCTCTTGGTACTCCTTTTATTCCAGAAGCGACGATCCCACAATAGGGAAGAAATTGCCAAGATAGATAGAGGTCTCCCCAACATAGAGGTCTTCACCCTTAACAGGGAAAGGAACCCGACCCTGACAAGCACAAGAGGCTGTCTGACTTGTCCAAGCTCCGGACTGGTATCTGAGACTCCCCTTGACTCACTGTGCTGGACACCTTAACTGTCTGTGAACAATGATATCAAACTTCCTGGTTTTGTGTCTATATTAAAAAGCAAACAAGTACTGTAGCATGTGAACTTGGAAGCTTTGGTTCAGGGGCAACACTGCTAAAGGCAGTGTCCGGCAGATCAATGATTCTGTGAGCCTGCAGTTCAGATCAAAGTGATGGTATACAAATATCCAATGAGCAGCCCAGAGGTTCAGTCGATGAGTTGGGTGTTTGTCCCGGAACACAGTGTCATTGCAGCAGCATTGCAATAAGAGTTGTCAGTGCACTCTGAGAATCAGCATTGACGGGCAGAAACTTTATGTCAGTCGATCGGAGATATATGTGATGTGTAGTGAGGCTGGCATATAACAGATGCCAGCATTGATGGGCGTGGAGTGCGTGCACCTTCTGTCTGTGCAGTGTACCCCGAGACGTTGATGTCCAAAATATAAGTCTGCAGGATGGAGGGGAAAAAAGTGAGGTCTGCAGATGCTGGAGATCAGAGCTGAAAATGTGTTGCTGGTTAAAGCATAGCAGGTTAGGTAGCATCCAAGGAACAGGAAATTCTACGTTTCAGGCCAGAGCCCAGGAAGGGCTCTGGCCCGAAAAGTCGAATTTCCTGTTCCTTGGATGCTGCCTAACCTGCTCTGCCCACACCTCCACACTCACTTCCCTCCAAGGCCAAGGGATCCTTCCATATCCGCCACAGTTCACCTGTACCTCCACACATCATCTATTGCATCCGCTGCACGATGTGGCCTCCTCTATATTGGTGAGACAGGCCGCTTACTTGCGGACGCTTCAGAGAACACCTCTGGGCCGCCCGAACCAACCAACCCAATCACCCCGTGGCTCAACACTTTAACTCCCCCTCCCACGCCACCGAGGACATGCAGGTCCTTGACTCCTCCACCGGCAGAACACAACTACACGACGGCTGGAGGAGGAGCCTCATCTTCCGCCTGGGAACCCTCCAACCACAAGTATGAATTCAGATTTCTCCAGCTTCCTCATTTCCCCTCCCCCCACCTTGTCTCAGTCGGTTCCCTCAACTCAGCACCGCCCTCCTAACCTGCAATCCTCTTCCTGACCTCTCCGCCCCCACTCCACTCCTATCACCCTCACCTTGACCTCCTTCACCTATCCCACCTCCATCGCCCATCCCCCTAGTCCCTCCTCCTACCTTTTATCTCAGCCGGCTTGGCTCTCTCTCTCTTATTCCTGATGAAGGGCTTATGCTCGAAACGTCGAATTCTCTATTCCTGAGATGCTGCCTAACTGCTGTGCTTTGACCAGCAACACATTTGCAGCTGCTCTGCTTTAACCAGCAACACATTTTCAGTGCAGGATGGAGGGCCGAGGTGGAGTTTCCACCTCTGAGACGTTTATTTCAGATACTCCATATTAAGTTTCCCCACAGTGAGAGCTAGGAGACAAAGTTGCAAATTGATAAGAGAGCTGCAATAATTTGTCTGTTGATCATCGCAATTCTTCAATTAGCATCTCGCCACTCCCTAACAAAAGGTTTGATTCTAAGAATAGAAACTCTCAGGAAAAGCCCCTTCAGCTCAGCCAGCGTGCACTGACAAATGATATCGTTCGAAAGTTAAAAGGAAAGGATTTGCTTCTGCATTTTCTATGTCACTCCATTTCGCGTCTACTCATCTCTGTGTCAAGATATCTCTTAGTCATTGTTACTTTATCCTGTTCTCCTCTACCAATGCATTCCGTGCCTTTTCACATTTTGTCTGGGAAAGAAAAAGGAAAGGTTTGCCTGTCAAATTTCCATCAAACTTTGCCCCTTTTATCTAAAACCTCTGGCCGCAACTAACTGGTATTTCATGTTGGGATAAAGCCTCAAACTACTTTTTTATATGTGCCTTTGATGAATTTGTACATGTCGATCAGGAAACCTCCCAGGCACTGATGACAAAGTAAAAACAAACCAAGCGTCTCCAATTTCTCCTTCAAGATGGTTTTGACAGAGTGACCCGTTTTACTTTCGGGAACACGCTTCCATTGAGCCACTTCAACCTGCCCTCACAATATCTGCGTCTGCTCTGATTCTGATTTAACTTCTCATTATTGTCTGCTCTTCAACTATATGAAATCTCTTCTCACTTAATAATAGTGTTCTGGTTCATTCTTAAACACTAACTCTTAGTATAGCTTTGTCCTTTGTAATATTTATGTTTGAATCAAACGAATTGAGATCGCTATTCCCTAAACACTGCCCTTATCCTGCATTGGCAATGTGTGTGGCAGGGGCTCTCTAGGGGCTGCCATAGTACATACACCTGATGTGGAGTGTCAAAATGTTTGAATGCTGTTGGAGTTGTACTCATTCAGGCAGATGGAAATCGTTCCTTAACATTCCTGACTTGCACCTCGGAGATACTGGACAAGCTTTGGTCAGTCAGGAGAAAAGTTACTTACTGCAGGATTCCTCACATCTGATCTGATGTTCTCAACCCAGCAGCTGTATTGTTTGGATAAACCAGAAAATGTTCGTGACAATTGATTGAGCATTGATAGTCTTTCGATGTTGAGTAGTAATGGTGACATGATTTATGATAGTCATTGTCTGACATAAGTGTAGCAAGATTGGTTCTTGCCACTTCCCGGCACTAGGCAAAGGTGACGACTGCAGCTGCTGGAAACCAGAGTTTAGATCAGACTGGTGCTGGAAAAGCACAGGGGGTCAGCATCAGAGGAGTAGGACGATCGCCGTTTCGGTCATAAGCCCTTCATCAGGAATGTTCCTGATGAAGGGGTTTTGCCCTTAATGTCGATTTTCCAACTCCTCGAATGCAGAGTGACCTGCTGCGCATTTCCAGCATCGCTCCGATCTGAATTTCCCAGCCTAAGTCCGACTGTTGTCCAAATGTTGCTGCATTTGGACTGACCTCTCGTCTGAGGAGTTGAGAATTGTAAACTCTTGTGCAAGACTCATTTCATCTGACCGTATCAAGGAATTAGCTAGCAGGCAGTTGTTTTAACAAAGTATCTGCTACGTTTGTTCGTCCAGAAAGCAGTGGGTTATGAGGTGCTCTCTAATCAGTCTTCGTGCAGTGAATATTGTAGATGGTACATATTGCGACTGCTGAACATCAGTGGTGGAGGGGATGGAGGATCAAAGAAATGATAGCCATTTAATGCGCTTTTTTCCCCCTGGATTATTCCTGGGATGTAATCCACCATAGGCTTGTGGGTGTTAGGAGATGAGCTAAGCACTGCAGAATTCTCTGACATCCTCTTGAAGACATTTTTATTCACCTGACTAGTCCATGGTATTTCTTATCAATGATAGCACCCAGGATCCTGATGAACACCGTATTGATGACGTAGTGATGGGAATGGTAATGACAATCAAAGATGGGTGGCTTGATTTTTTATCTTTTTTGTCTAATACTTGCATATTACTTGCTATATGTCAAACTAAACTTGATGTTTTCCAGGTCTTGTTGCATTGAACGTGGACTGTTTAGAAATGACATGATCAATGAGCATTCACACCCTGACTTCATGATGGAGAAAAGGTCATTGAAGCAGCTGGAGTCTCGGGCACCCGTTTCCTGAGGAATGGCTGCAGAGCTGTCCTGGAGTTCGAATTACGGACACTGACAATAACCAGATGTTTTGGCAGTCGTGCTCCTAAACAGAAGAGTGTATTTTAATGATTCTGGTGAACTTTAAATTTATTCAGTCTCCTAATTTCACACACTGTTTAATGGTGCCTTGATGTTAAGATAAATTGCTTTCGCTGCTCCTTTGGAATTCCATTCTTTTGAAATAAGCTTCCAATGGGGTAAGGAGATGAGTGAGCTTGACGGGACACTAACTGATCTCATCTGAGCAGATTGTTGCTGCTTGATCACATGATTACTGAACTTTCCTTTGCATTTACAAGGTACACTGGACAAAGACGTGTCAGTGACTGGTTGCAATGTCAGTGCCCTGCGTTTTGTGTACAGAACATATTTGGACCATTTATAACTTTGATGGTAGAGGGCAGTGTTGTTGCTAGAATGGAACAGGATGGCAACAGATGTGGTAATCTCTGAAGTAAAATCACAGTACTCAGTGTTTCCAGCCATTTCTTGACATTGTGTGGTGTGAATTGCATTGTCTGAAGATTGGGGTCTGTGATGCTGGGGCACACTGAACGAGGTCAACATGGATCATATTCTCAGCACTTCTGGCTGAAGATTGTTGTGAATGTATCTGCTTCGTTGTTACTTTCAGATGTGCTGCACGTCATGAAAACTGGGGATTTAATTGTTGGAGAGCAGCTCCTCCTCCAATGGTCTCTTCCACTTTCTGGTAGCTTTTATGAAGGGATGTGGCAGGACAGGAGAGACAGATCACAACCAATTATTTGTGGGATCACTGAGTTGTCCAGCACTTGCTGCTTATGCTGTTTTACTTGCAAGTCAATCTGTTTTGTAGATGAAGACAACAAGAGCTTCTCCAGGTGGTCCCCTCATATCTTGGTCTCTCTAATGCTGCTCCCACCATGTCCTTCCAAAACCTTTATCGACTGAGCTGAATCCCCGGCTTAATGGTTACTGCAGAGTGACAGATATCGCGGGCCATGAGGTTGCATCTCTACTGGTTGTGCCGATATTATTCCACTGCTGCCGATGGCCCACTGCAGCTCATGGATGCCTGCCTTTTCGTTGCTCGACATATTCAAAGTCTGACCCATTCAGCACACAGGGGGCAACATAACATAGTGAAGGGGCGGCAAATTGTGAAAATGTTTTTTTCCCCTACACATGGACGTCACCGTAAACATTTTAATCGACATATGAAATGCGAAGCTGTGTCTGCAGTATTTGGATTAGTGAGGAATTGGTCAATTATGCAGCAGAGCAGTCTGTCAGCCACAGGATTCAGCATCAATGCAAAACTCTATATTGATTGCATACGAAGTCGCTGCACCCCCTCTGCAACTGTCTGACTCTGTCCTGTCGGCGGTACAGAACTGAACAGAGCGAATGATGATCTTCCCTAAGACAAAGTCCTGTTCACTGAATCCTGTCTTAGAATGTTGGACTGTTGCGTGATTTGTGGGAAATATATAACAGGTCACTTTACATCTTGTACAATGAAGAGTTAATATCACTTTATTTATTACATGTTTCAAAATAGACCACACATTATTGTTTTTCATTTAAAAATTAATGAAGTGAACAATAATTAAATTTCCAGATTACAAAGCTAATTATTACACAATTCATTGACTGTAATTAAAAGCTGATTTATGTTCAGGTCAGTGAACACACCATCTTCTAGTCAGCAAATGTGTGGAAAATAAGTCTTAAAAAACCTGACTTCAGACATGAGCAAATGGGCATCACCACTACCTCTAGAACGCTGACTATCTCTAAAGTCTGTCCAGAGAGCTTCGAAACTGGAGCTGGACAGTTACTGACACAATCCCTCACAACGGACATTTCGATACATACCGGAACAGCAGTGAATTGTTTGGCCCAAACTGGCCAATGCACAAGTACAGGGCTTTGTGCTGGTCCAAGCACATTTCAACATTAGTATTAAACACTTGAAAACAAGAATGTCCTGCAAGTTTACCTCGTCTGGTGTACCACCAAAACTGTGTAACTCTGAACCTTAGTCGCGATTCCGAATGAATATATCATAAAGATGAATGATTCCTAAAGCGCATAGCGACTTACATTGAATCCCTCATGAACCATGTTCAGTGTGTATCAGTTCAACAAGTTCAGCACCAAAAAAGAATTGTGCAGCTGCCGTACCTAAGAACAAGTTATAAAGAAGTGCCAGGATTTTCTAAATATACAATCATTTCCTTTTACTAATATTGTGTGCGAATATTTACGGCAATATTTTTCATGGCAACAACATCTCTATGTATCGAAACATTCTAGTCAGATATGAGTACATTTTCAATTGTTTCTGTCTATCCTAGTTCAGTAATGTGGTTACTGCATTGCAGTATTTGTGTGCTGCCAGCTATGTAGCAGACACCACTGAAAGACTGACTGATCGTTTCAAAGAGCATATCCCTCCAGATGTTCACAACAAAGAAGGTATTGCCTGGACTCAACCAGCCTGCGCTCAAAAAACATATCCAAACTCAATGTCCAGCAATGGACATGTTTGGACAATATTTTTCCTTTTAATTTATTTCTGGAAAGTGATTGGGCCAGTATTTATTTACCATCCCTTGCTGCACTTGAGAAGGTGGAGATTGAACCACTCCATTCCAAGTGCTCTAGGTGGACTTCCAATACCATTAGGGAGGGTACTTGAACCAGTGACTCTGAAGGAGCAGTAATGCATTTACAAATCAAGATTGTGTGTGGCTTAGAAAGAAATGTGAACATAATGGCTGTCTCATACATCTGCTGCTCTTGTGCGTTTTTCTGTTCGTGATTCCTGAGGCAGCAGTTTTGTAAAGAGATTTGGTAAATTTCTGAAGAGTACCGTACAGATGGCAGGCATCGCTGCTCCTGAGTGTCAGTGGATGAGAGATGAAGTTGCATTCAGCCAGACAAATGGATGGTATTGGTGCTGGAAAGGCACAGCAGGTCAGGCAGCGTCCGAGGAGCAGGGCATTTGACCTATTGGGCACAAGTCTTTCAGCAGGAATAATTATGAATGGCTCAAGCACGAAACTTCGATTCTCCTGCTCCTCGGATGTTGCCTGACATGCTGTGCTTTTCCAGCACCACACGCTCGATTCTTATCTCCAGCATATGCAGTCCTCTCTTTCTTCATGGTACTTAATCGCAAAAAACATTCAAGTTGCGTCTTATAGAGGATGGGAAGGCTTTCGGAAATCATGAAGCAAGTTACTTCTGCAGGATTCCGACCCTATGACATATTCTTGAATGAAATGAATTTATATCGATCGAAAGATGTGTTTCTGGTAAAACACAGCAGGTTAGACAGCTTTCGAGGTAGAGGGGAGTTGACAATTCGTGCAGAGGCCCTTCACAGGATAGTTAATGAATTTGTATGGTCACTCCAGTTCGGTTTAATATTAATTTCCAAGACATTGTTCGTTGTGAGTTAAATGCTGACAATGGCATTAGATGTTAGAGGATGATATTTCATTTCTGTATTGTTAGAATTGATAGTTTTCTGGCATGTGTATAATGTAAATGTTACCTGCCACTTACCAGCTTTTTGCCACAAACGTACATGCCATCATATTTTGCAGATCTTAGCATCGCAAATAATGTTGATCAAGGTGCTGTCATTGACAAACATACCCAGTTGTGACTTTTCGGCAGAGCGATGTTCATTTCAGAGGCAACTGAGAATTATTGATCCGAGGACCGAGAACACTTTTCTAACTCACAGATTATATCTTTCCCTCTGAGCTCAGAAGTCTTCTTCAAGTTCCACCTCCTACAGTGGTTTGTTACAGCAAATGGCAACAGTTTGATATTAAAATATCTACCCAAGGAACTGAGTGAGGACTTGGTTAGCTCATTTGGTGGAACGGCTAGTCTGTAATGCAGATTAATACCAATGGTCTGGGTTTAAATCTTGCACTGTCTGAAGTGAGTATAATGGATGTCATATTAAACCTCTCCCTTGCTTGAGGCATGATGACGTTTTAATAATACTACCACCTGTCGTCTCCGTTAAACGAGGAACAACCTGATCATCCCAATCTGACCTACAAGTTAATCCGGGACACCTACCCCCATCCGGGGAAATCCTGCAAACCTGTTGTGGAGATGATATGGCTGCTTTCAACCAACTCCAATCATATTCTTTGTTCCAGGCTTGACTTCAAACAGGGCAGAGGATGCCCTGATCCCCATTGTTCCAGATTTGACATTAGTCCTTGATTCCACACTTGATCAAATGCAGTTGTGATAATGCTAATTGCAGTCACTCTCACCACATTTATAGGGTTAACCTGTGTGTTTTCATTTTGTCTATGTTTCAACCAAGGCTTCAATAATGTCAAGGGATGAGTGCATCTGGCAATCACTAACTTAGCTTCAGTGAACAGGTTGCTGCTGAAGAAATGCTGCTTGATACCACCGTATATCGCAGCTTTCAAAACTTTATTAATCATCACGATTCGAGCAATGGGGCAGTCATTGATTGCCTGATGTTTGTGTGTGTACAGGACACATCTGCAGTTTTCCACATTGTCAGGTAGGTGCTAGTGCTGCTTTCCAGCAGGAATAGCTTGAATGGAATATTATTTGAGCCGACAAGCTTTGCCTAATCAAGTCCCTTCAGTCGTTGCAGATACCACACAAAATGAATTGTTGTAGCTACGACTGCCATCTAAAGTAGATCATCGCATTGATACTTTGTTTGAACATTGCCATGAATATCTCAGCCTCATCATTTGTATTGTTGGTTCTGCCATCATGAAGCGAATTAACAGTTGTGGATTCTCCTCCTCTCCTGTGTTGTTAATTGGCCACCATCATTCACACTGACTGCATATGACAGGATTGCAGAGATTACGTCTGATTCATTGGGGAGCTCTGTCGATTACTTGCAACTTTTGCTATTTGCTTGAAAAGTGTCCTGGTTGGTCAATTCACCTCATTTTGAGGCATACATGGTGCTTCGCTTGGCAGGCACTCCTGTGTTCTCTGCTGGACAAAAATTTATCCTCTGGCTTGATGATCTGGTAACGTCGAGCATATGATAGGCAGTGAGAGTGTATCTTGTGCCGGGGTACAATTCTGCTGCTTTTGGAAAGAGCCGAATCACTTCACACTGACCAGTGCGAAGTTACTCGATCTAGCAAAATCTGTCCCGTTTATAGAAGTGTCTCATGCAGAGAGAAATTATTCACAAATAATAGTGCAACTTTGTCTCTGGAAATAATGTGTGCAGTAGACACTGTTACCAAAATGGTAATCGATCAGTATGTCTGGATTCTGTCGATTGATGACGATGAGTTGAAGTATGTTTCCACAGCTGAGTCATCCCCTCCCCAAACGGTGCAGACCCAGTCCAGCACCTGTGTCCTTTTGGACCCGATCATTTCGATCAGTAATACTGCTGCTAAACCCCTCCTGGTGGTTCTTTTGAAATGGCCCATCTGGTATGCAACCTCCAGCTTTGCCACATTCTCAGAGCTTCCTCCATTCGGTCTCCTTGCAGCAACATTGATCAAACAGCTGAGGTAATGGAGTCAACAGAGAGTTTCCGTGTCAAAGTTTGATCTGACACCATAAGGCTGAGGGAGAGGAGTCAGCGGGCTGTGATGAGGAGGTAGAGCTTGCAGATAAATATTGATAGGCCTGAAGAATGGGAGAGAACCTGGCAAACGGAGGTTAATTTTGAAAAGGAGTTCGTAGTGGCTGGAAAAATAAAAGGGCAGCTTTCTATTTACATGGGAAGCAGATTCAAATGAGTCAATGATTATGGACCAGGGTGTCTTTTCTGCACGTACATATAAGTAAGCAAATAAAATTCTGGCATTTATTGCAGAGGAAATGGATGATGAAAGTAAATAAGTGTGGGTACAATGACATAGGTTACCACACTTGGGAAGTTGTGTCCAGTTTTCATTTGCTTGCATTAGGACGAACGTTGGGGCACTAACGGCAGATCAGATGAGGTTAACCACGTTTAATTCTAACATGACGGTCTGTTGTACGAAGAGCAGTTGAATAGCATGGGATTCCTCTGGGTGGAATTCGTAAGAATGTGACGGGGAGGGGTGTATCTGATTAACTTGTATACAATAGAAAAGGAGAATGATAAGCTGAACGTTGGTAAGATGTTCCCTATTTGTACAATCTCGAACGTGTTGTCATAGATATAGAGTGAGAGAAAGAATATTGAAAACTGATTTGCGGACAAAATACTTCCTTTAGAGGTCAGTGAATCTATGGAACGCACTTCCCAATGTGTTGTGAAGTCGGAATCACACCACTGATTGAAGAAAGAAATACGTCTGCTTCTGATGAAAAGCAGGGAAAATGGCCTTCGTGATAAATTAGCCATGATCACATTAAATGGTGCAATGGACAGCAAGGGCTGAATTGCTTACCGCCATTCTTAATTCCTGCGTTTCTATACTGTTCCATCCGCATTTATTTTTGGTTTTTAGTCGTCGTTGAAGGTAAGAGTAGTGGGAGCCAGGGGTTTTGGTGAATGGAGGTGCAGGTCTGCTCGGCGTATGGAAAATAAGGCAGGCATGTGGAGATGCGACCACAATCAAGTCCTGCTGGCTGCCAGAGCAGGCCTGGAAACCGGATGGTCTATTCACAGTCCAAATGCGTGTTGATTCATTGCCTGATGTAATCGAAATCAAATGTTACAGTCAGACATACAGTTCTCAATTAACGTGTTTATTTCATAATAAAATGGAAAATGACCAGTGAGATCGAAATTAATGTGTGTTGACGATGCTTTTACAATTTAAACATGAATTTCTGGAACTGCAGTTTGGAAACTGGGCAATAGGTTTGAAAGAGGTTTTAAAACATTGCATTGTCAGTTCCACTGGATTGTGACAACGTTTTTGGCAAAACGTTCTGACTGTATTATGAACGAATTTATACATTGAACATGTACGGAAGGGAAAATATGTAGTGGACAAAAGTCAATTGCATTAAATCGGTGTGTCAAAGTGATAAATTCGTAAAAGCTTTGTGACGTCCTGTGAAGAAGCAACCTTCCTTTCAGTGTATTAAACAGAAACGTTAATGCCTGCGCATAAGCAGTTTGCAAATGCCCAATTTGACACAATGTATCAAAATACAATCAGTTGGCAGGCCCAAGCAACATTTTTACCCAGACGTCAGTTTGGTTTCTTCTTCAGGACATGGGTGGTGGGGTGGTTAGGGGAGCTGCAGATAAAGCGGGAGGCAGGGGCAGGATGGTGAAGTGGGGATAGGTGAAGAAAGTTTAAGTGTGTGATCTAGCTGGTCAAGGGGAGGAATGAATTCAGACGGTGACAGGGAGGAGTAGAAGAAGACGACGGGATTTGAAGTTTTTTTTTATATTAGAGAACTCAATGTCGAATCCTCTGGGCTGCCCAAGCGGAAGCTAATATATTGTTCCTCCAATTTATGCTGTGGCTCGTTTTGGCAATGGAGGAGGCCAAGTATTGTCATGTCGGAAAGAAGGTGGTTTGGCGAATTGAAATGGACGTTGACTGGAATGTCAGGTCTGCCCCTTTGGGCTTGGCTGAGATGCTCGGTGAAACATGTCCAATGTTAAAATCTAGACTCCCCGATGCAGATTAGAGAACATCGTGACAACCTGCTGAAGTAAACTAGTTTGGAGGAGAGTCGAGAGTGTGTTGCTGGAAACGAGGAGCAGATCAGGCTGGTCCGAGGCGCTAGGGAACTGACGTTTTGCCGAAGCCCTTCATCATGAATAATTCCTAATAAAAGCACACGACCAAATTGTCAATTCTGCTGTTCTTCGGATACTGCCTGATCTGCAGTGCTTTCCAGTATCACACTCTTGACTCTGATCTCGATCATCTGCACTCCTCACTTTCTCCTACTATGGGAGAGAGGATGGTGAAGCTCTGTCCCACGTGGAACGGCTGTTTGGTGCCTTTGATGTGTGTGAGTGGGTGGGTGCTGTACTGGCAATTTCTTCTTCTGCTGGGCTAGGTAACTGGTGGTTCAGGGCATTCAATGGGAAGAGTGGTGGAAACCAAGAATTGTCTTAAGGGAGGGTCCTTCCATAAGATGGAGGATGGTTGGGAAGTTGTTTTCGTTGTCGTTCTAGTTGGAGGTAGTAGAAGTGTTTAAGGATGATGCATTGAATGCGGACCGAGGTTGTGTGGTAAGTGACGACTAGAGGGACTCTGTCTTTATTGCATTTTTGATGAAGTTATTTAGAGCTGAGTAATGGGAATGAATAAAAGTGGGGAAACGCATGGTGTTCTAAATAGGTGGACATCTGGGATGCTTGGGAGTGGCGTATTCCTCGTCCGAGCAGGTCACTGCAAACCCAGGGAACAGACTCCCAACGTAAGGTTTCAACAAACCCACAGACGTGCCCACAACTCTACGTGGAATGTGTATTTGAGGCCACAATCAGATCAACCGTGATATCCCCGCATGGAAGACGGCGTTCAAGTTGGCCAAGCACTTTCTCCTGATATTAATATCTACTTTTCTGTTGTCCTGAGATACTGAAAAATAAAGAAAGCATTCTCATAGCCACAAAGCCGCGCCCTTTCTGAGTTATGAGCATAACTTCCAAAAGCGACAATTACGCAGCACTGGAAAAGCACTTGTGGAAACTTCACACTTTTGCAGAGAGATCGGAGACTTAATACAAAATGAAAGCCTCACTCAACTGCGTTAGAAATCAGATTGTGTCGAATGGATATCTTTAAAATACATATTCTTTTCAGTTGTTCTTGTGAAGTAAATTCGGTCAGCAAGACCAGCATTTATTACCTGTGTCCAATTTCCATTCAGAATATGGTGGTGATCCCCAAATTTCCTCGTGGTGTAGGTGAAGATCTGCGTTCGTTCAAGACTGGTCTCTTGGTTCGAGATCGATCAATGGAATCGACAAATGCGATTTATTCAAAAAGCAATGGTCATTATTTTATTGAATTAAGCAACCTTGACGAAATTCTATCCAGCAACATAAAGCTTGAAGCTACTGTTTTCCGGGGTGAAGTTCCTCAATTACATTTGAAAATCACACATAATTTTTTTTTAGTAGTTCAACCTTAATCACAAGAAAGATCTATCGCATATAATAAGGTGACATGCTTTACAATAAGTTACTCCAATGAAATTTCGTGGGAAAGGATTCTTACTTACAAAAAAAGTCCAATCAACTGTAATATGGTGATTGGATTGAAGACAGGCTAAGCAAATGGCATTTGCTTTAAGAAGGATATCTAATTTACGTATATTGTAATGCCATGTATTAGTTCAAGGTTAGTTCAAATGGTCAATTAATGTGTTAGCATTCATCTTATGAAAACTCTATTGTCCTCTTATCTTTGAACTGCAATTTAATTCTGCAAATCAGCAGTATGTTCAGCTGTATAGTTCACAGGCCGTTTCATATTGTTCTTTTAAATCGAGAAACCATTTTGTTAGAATAAAAATCAACATATTTTGTTGCCTGAATTCAAATTTTAGATCCTCATTCCCCCCTTCTGTCATTTTATGACCACACCATGAAGGCATGGATCTAATTAATTCGACTCAATGGCAGCAAATGAATACCATACTTCCACTGTCTCAGAAGGGGGACAAAGGGCACCAATGGTGTTTCCTCGTCTTAATTTAAGTGGAGAAGCAGCATTTTCTGGATGGAGCTCATAATGACAATAGAAGTTAATATTTTAGCAATAACACACTTAACTAAAGCAATACCAATAAAAAGACCAATTAAAACAATAGAAACCATACATAGCCATATTAATAGCCAGTTCTACCGTGAACCAACACCCCAATCTCTCCATCTCGCACCTTCATTCTTTTGGGTGACAAAAGTGCGTAACATATTAATATGTGTAGTAATGTTATCAATAAGAGCAGTGATCCTCATAATGCATTTTTCTTTAACTATAGCACAAACTCCACCTTCCTTCGCAAGTATGTAATCAAGGGCACATTGATTTTATTGGGCAAATAGGCGTAATTCTGAATACATGCCTCTAATTTCTATTAAGGCAGCACTTGTCCTTTTCTCAAAATTGTGAGTCCACAAATCAGATAATTACGATTCTGATGATCAAATAATTCCTGAAGATCCTCCTAATGAAAGAATGCTAAGAGCTGTATATGCGAATGAGTGAGTTTTGCTTCTTGATATGGCCTTTGGATTCTTCCATTCTGCACAGCCTTCAGGAGAAACTGAACGTTTAAGAGGAGAGTTTTGAATTCGTTGCCAGGTAATTGGATAGGGAACAGTAGTTGGGAAGAGTGTTCCTAAAGCTACAGCACGAGGAGTGCTTGCTTCATTTAGTACAAGGTAGTTAGATGCTTTACTATAACTGAAAAAGTCTGGTTTAGTATGGATAATCGAGGGACCTTCCAAGTAAGAAGCGGGCCTATCTCTTGTGACTTCCTGGAGTATGTTGATGGTCCATGATTACATACTTTGGGCCTGGGCGTTGAGAATGAAAATCATCTAATCAAATAAGCAGGGTTTCTTGATAAGAAACATGGTCGATATCCCAAAATGGTTCTACCCATCCAATAATCGGGAAAATGTTAGTGCCGTTGGACGTAACATAATGAAAGTGGGTGTTGTTACCTTCTCTACATCGAGTTTGAAATCCAGTGGTAATAGGGGCACATTTTTCGCTTTGGCATCCACATGAGATGCGAGGTTCTTCAGAAAAGCAATGACGATAAATACATTTAAACACAGCACAGGGAATAAGTTTAGGCATGCTTACATAAGCACACCCGCTTCTCTTACCATAGTCGCAATTTGGATAGGATATTACGGATTAATTGGAGGACGTCCAAGTAGTTGTTGGGGATAGAAAATAATGAAAACAGATATTATGTCCTGTAAATAAATTCGTCCTGCTCCATATCCCCATATTAGGATGTGGCAGGATAAAAGGGGAAAGAAGTTCTCGTTGAAGTTGGAACATAACAAGCCACATAATCTTCTGCCAATGATTTATGATGGGGTTATAAAAACAAGTTATACGTTAAAGATAACATTCCTCCTTTGTCTCTTTTATTACGCAACCTATTTAAATGAGGACAAGGTTTATCAGAGTTTCCCATCGTACAACTGAAACCAAATTTACACATAACACCTTGACAAGATAAAGACCATCTGAAGTATTTCTGCGAATGGACTGTCCATTTTTGATGCAGATGTCCGTTGTGACAATCATCTCGGGTAATGTTACATTCATTGATGGATTCAATTTCTCGGCACACAAGAATGCCATCCTGACATAGGTGGTATACAGTCTTTTGTTGTCAAGGATCACACATGTAGATGGTCTCCTCTTGTATACTAGTAACGGCCAAGAGAAGTCCATATATTAGGATGAAAATAACGCTAATCCTAGTAGTCATTTTTGCAGAAAGTTAAAATATCTAAAACAAACATAAAATTTCAATTCGAAAAGGCAACTATGGCCTATTGATTTCGTTCTGAATTGTTTTCGACATTTTTAAAATTCATCACAGTCTACTTAACTTTATTGTTTTGTTATCAACTCTGATTTTCTTCGTCATATCTATCAACTTCCCCCCTACTTAGATCGATCTCCAATAACCTTACAATCATGGATGGGAATCCATGCAGATCTCCCAGCCATCTTGACAGCAATCGTGGTAGTGAGGATGACTCGAAATTGTCCTTCCCGTCGGTGTTTAGGCCACAGCATTTTCAGTTTTTAACAAGTAAAAAAGGTTCTGGCTTAATACTATGAAATCCTTCAGGACAGGAGAGTTTTTCATAAGCTGCACGAAGTCTACAATGAATTCATCGCAAGCTTTTAGTCAGGGAAAGTACATAATATTTCATATCATCTGTCATATGATGAAAGAGAACGGGGCGATGGTATCGTTTTGAGGGGTTATGGAAAACTCAGACATAAATTATTTCAGCGGGGGCCAAACGAGTCTTTCCCATTGGCGTGCAGCGAAGGTGAAGTAGTGCAAGTGGCAATAGTTTAACGCTGGAGAGGCCCGTTTCTGAAGTTAATTTTGCAAGTTTATTTTCCAAAGTTTGGTTACAGCGTTCCACAAGGCCCGCAGCCTGTGGGTGATACGCACAATAAAGGTGACGTCTGATGCCAAATTGAGAGCACAGTCCTCATTTAGATCACCAATCAAATGGGGACCATTATCTGAAGACAGGCAAAGAGGAATACCAAAACGGGGAGTAATTTCCTTAAGTATGACACTTAGAACAGTTTTCGCAGTAGTGTTTGAAGGAAGATACGCCTCAACCAATTTAAAGAAATCATAAACAATAATTAAAACATATTTATAATTTTGACATTTTTCTAATTCAAAAAATCTTATTGAAGATTCTGAAAATGTCCCGTAGGGAGGGGTGCCTGACCCGCAGGGCAAGGAATACCAATTCCTGACATGTGAGGCATCCATCACTTACTTTTTGAGCCATCTGCTGGAGGCAAGGATACCACCAACGTATTGAAAAGCAAATCAGGCGTTGAGTAGCATAACAAATACAATTAACTATCCATTAAGCAAGTTAATTTGACATAGAAATCTGTCCAGCTGGAGTGGTCCATATTTTAGTAACAGGATTACAATAACAGCCGGCTTGAGAACACAACTGCCTTTCAGATTCAGAGGCGTCCCTCTGCAATGTAACTACATCTTGAATGGTTCGCATTAGTTAATCCAAGGCAGTCTTATTCTTGACAAAACTTTCAGCCAGACTCATCATCTTCGGTACATCATTAGGCTTTTACAAGCTGCTTGTTTTGCAGCCATGTCAGTGGCATGGTTACCATTATCAACAGAGTTCTGGCCTTTTCCATGAGCAGTGCACTTTATCACAGACACCTGTTTTGGAAGTGAGAGCGCGGTTAGAAGGTCTGATACTAATTGTTGGTGAGAGATGGGAGTATGAGATGATGTTAAAAATACCCTGTTACTCCAAAATTGCCCAAAATCATGTACAACACCAAAAGCATATATCAAATCAGTATAAATGTTCGTGTGGGGCCCTGTTCCTGAAATACAAGCACGAATGAGTGCAAAAAGGTCCGCTTGCTGAGCTGAAAAAGGGCTATCAAAGGCAGCTGACTCGAAGATCGAGCAACTATCGTCAACTATAGCGTAACCTCAAAGACGTGTTCCTGTATGGTCGGTAAAGGAACTTCCATCAGTGAACATATTGATATCAGGATTGGGCATCGACATTTCAGAAAGATCTGTCCGAACTTGGACATCCTTATTAATGAGTAGAAAACAATCATGTACTGGAGTTAACGATGCTGAAGGAGGATGAGCAAGAATATTTTCTGGATTGATGGTAGTTCAATTCTTAAAAGTCAATCGAGGCTTATTTAAAAGGTCAATCTCGTAACGATTTTGTGGTGCTGCTGTCAAATGCTGAGTTTGCAAAATCCCTTAAAGGGTAATTACTGAACGTATACTGTAAATGACGATGCCTTGTTGCAGGGCAAGGTTCTCTGCCGACATTAAACTGAGGTAAATGACAATTAAAACCTGAGTACAACGGGGATGTCCTAAAGCAACAGTGTCAGGTTTAGTAGAGAAATAAGCAACTGGGCGATGGTTATCTCCATATTGTTGAGTAAGCACTGAAGAAGCGCAGTCATCTCAAATAGTAGAATATTTTTGTAAAGACCTGTCATAAATTGGTCTTCCAACACCTGTAGCTTGTGACAAAGTTTGGTCAGTTCATAAAAAGCGTACATGACTTCAGAGAGAAGGATAAATATGCCCTCGTTGGAGATATATGTTGGTTAATTCTTCATGAGGAGAGCTGAGATTGGAATCTATTGTCTACAAAATTTGACCATGCTCAGCCATTGCGCATTTTCCTCGAAGTAGTTGGGGCTAGTAAGTTGACAACAGGAGTGATGTGGCTCTATTCCAGGGAGTGTGAATCAGCAGATATAATAAAACCCAAAAACCTGACTTGGTGTAATGCGATGGAAACTTCCTGTGAGGAGACTACATTATCCAAGTCCTTCAAGTTATTCAGAAGAAGGACAAAATCAGATCGACTTGATTTTTCATCAATGCTGTCTACAAGGATGTCGTCCACATATTGAACTAATGCCGATCAACTTGTTAAGATTATACAATTCAACTGTTTCTGTAAGATCTGAGAAAAAAATGTTTTGGAGAATGAAGGAAGTCCTGAGGTAGTCGAGTCCAAGTTAGCTGCTGTCCAATAAAGGAGAAGGCAAAGATATTCTGGCTGTTCTCATGAAGTGGTCGTGAGAAATATGCAAGCTGAAGATCATCATCAGCAAAACATTTAGCATCCCCATGTACCTTTCATAAAATATGAGCTGGGTTTGGAAGTGGCTGAACAATGTCGTTGATAGCTCTCAAATCATGAACCATCCTGTATGATTTGGTTTTCCAGATTTGGGGACAGCAAAATTTGGAGTGCTACAAGGTGATTGGAAGGGGACTAAGATGCCTTGATGGTGAAAGTCTTCTAATAAAGAAGTAATACTTGAAATAGCTTGCTGTTTCAGTGGATCCTGGCAAATGGATGGCAAAATAACATCTGGTTTTAAAGCGACCTAAATAGGTTCACAGTCTGTCAGTACATTATGAGTCGATGTCTCAGCCCATACATTCGGGTTGACAAAGTCAAGGTTGTCCTGACTCTCATGATGCTGCAGTGTAGAATTGCAGGACATAGAGTTATATAATGTTGAACAGTCATAACTTTTTGTTTGGTTTGCAACAAAGAACAATTTGGGTCAGCCTTGATAATTGCACAGTGGAACATAGCGCCAAGTGCTTCAGCATGGTGAGGTAGATTAACATTTCGAATGATACGAGGTGCTGATAACTCCCCTTGCTTCCTTAGATGAGGATGTATTTCAACGAAATCTCGTCTCCTTCTGGACCAGTGCCATTGGCCAAAATATGTGCAGTCCATTTAGGTCCAATGTTCTCTGTGAAGAAATTTTCAAGAGTTTTATCCAGGGCTGTTCGGAAATAACCAAGAATAATGTGATCTGCAACGGTTTGAGGATCAATATCAAGTGGCCACCATTGCACTTTACTGGATACAGACAATTGAATTTCGGATGAATCAGGATCGAGCTGGACACCATCAGGGGGTCATGCAGGTTTTACTTGAAAGGCGCACACCAAGTCTCGTACCATCAAGTTGCATGATATTTTGTTTGTAATTACAAAATGATGAAACAGGGAATAACCTAAAAAATAAAGAAGAACTGGTTCAGAAATTGGATATTCTTTGCTCTCTCCTTGCAGACCAGAAAAACTCTTCGTTCGATTCGAAACTGGCAAGTCCACGTCAGATGTTATAGAAGGCATTGGCACTCCTGTGTCAAGTAGAAAAGAATATCATCTGTTATTTACTTTAAGTAGGACTGCGGATTTCTGCTTGAAAGACAGGACACACAAAAGAAAATTATGTTTCTATTGAGAAAAAGAAGTATGCTGACCAAAATTGGTAAATTGTCATCTTTATTCTTCCTTTAATATATTTTTTAGAGCAAACACGACCCGAATGGTAAGCACTGCCACAGATCGAGCAGCACAGATCGGGCAGTCACGGGCCCAGTGATATTGCCTATTACAACTAAAACAGCCAATAGTCATATTTCTTGGTGGAGGGTAATGTGCCCTTTGATTACACGCACGATTATTGTTTCAGTAGTTATAAAACCTTTATTATTACGCAGACGTATTTGCTTGGAATATCCTTCTCGAACAACAAATTCCGATTTCACACGAACTTGAGGTTTTTCTTCACTTTGATGTTTCCATAAAACGCTAATATATCGATGAATTTGATTAGGAATGGGGTTACCCATTCCAAGTTTTTCGTCTTGACTGTTGAGGCGAGAGAGGACAGCAAACAGTTCAATAAGATAAAGCTATACTTAATATTAACAGCTTTAAAATTTCGCTCTTGATATCCAGAATAAGACTCATACCATTCTCTCAAATGGTCCAAAAAACCCTCAGCAGACTATTGATTTTTCGGTCGATGTTCCAGAATATGAGCAAGGTAATATGTTTTGCTAATGCAGCTGAGGCATCAGCTAAATTATTATCTTATCTTTGTTGCTCTTGAATAATAGCATTAGCAAAATCAGTAAAATATCATGATTAATGTGGCCAATAAAACGGGTATATACAGAGTTGTTAAAACATTTCTGTAAAAGAGACAAAAGATCCTTTGCATTACCATCATACAACGCATTTGTAGTACTTTAGAACTTAACAAATTCCTGATGTGCCTTGTGAGGTTCTGGTGCATTACTAACGACAGACATAATTTCATGGGGCTTCCATGGGCAATAAACGCGGATAGTGGTTGTAGGAGCAGCAGCTGCTGGTTTCGGTAGTTCTGTTACAGGGAACATGGTTCATGTGGGTATCTCATCATCTGTATCTTCAGAAGAGGAGTTTGAAAAAGTTTCTGATTGTTGCACATGACGCTTGCTAATAGGTCTGGACTGCCTTCTTTTTCTTAATACGAATATTATAAGCAATGTGACCTGCATTCTGAGAAGGAGTGGGAAGAACAAGAGCCTTTGTAGCGTCAATAGTGCGTGTTTTAGATCGGGACATAACTGGTGAACTTACAACAGATTAAGATTTGGAAGTACAAGGATCATTTACAGGTCTGAACTGGGAAAACATAGAAATGGGCTGTGGGCGAGTGACGGGAATTTGAGAAATAAGTGAAACAGCTGTACATTCCAAAGACTGATTAGCCTGTAAGGAACAGTTTGAAATGGGAGCTGCAAAAAAGGACACCACTCATCTGTATCTGAATTATCATTGTCTTCGTCGTGAAAATTAAAGCCAATCATTGAACTGCGCAGTTCTCTTTGTTTACCAGTAACTTGTGACTTCTCATTTTGTTTCTGTAATTGGTTTGCTTGAGCACCTTCACAATTAACAACCTCAACAGATCTCATAGCACCATTTGCAGTTAATTCAATCCCAATTTGGTGGCAGTATCCTGCCACGAGCGCCAAACTGATTCTTTGTGCCTCTCATCACAAACCTGTCGCCATAGTTCAATTCCTTCTTTCCTTCCCGTTCCCATGTTATGTTGCCAAATCAATTGGTGAGCAGATTTAACCAATTGAACAGCTTTAGGGCAACCTAACGGCCATTCTTCATAACTCAATATTTTGTTTGGAACTCCTTTCTGAAGGCCTCAGAATTATCGGGAAATCTTTCACATAATTTCACTGACGTTGACGACAGATCATCTGTTCTATGTAATTACCCATTTACAAAATACTCCAATCAAAGCCTGAGATGATTTCTAAGACAAGAAATATTGCAACATTTTTCATAAAAGTTAATTATTTGTTCACTTTTATTGTGTATTATTTTTAGTGCATTAGCACAAAAAATTAACGAAGTTCGAGAGATCTCAATTGTTTTTTTAACCCTGAAAATTAACGAAAGTTGTGTGAGTGAAGATTTTATAAAATGAACAAAACGAATTTAAAACAGTCAGAACTCGAAAACAAGCGAAGTTGTTGCAATCATTTTTTTAAAAAAAACGGAACAAGTTAAAACAGTCCAAACCCTAAAGTAAACGAAGTTTTAGCAATCGATTTTTTTAAAAAACCAGAAAAATAAGTTAAAATAGCCCATAACCGATTATAAATGAAGTTTTTTTAACCAGAAACCAAAAATTACGAACCTCGAGAGGACTTTGGAAGTCAGCAAAGTCCGGGAGATAATTTATGTTAAAAGAAGAACGGCAATTAACCAAACTTGGGAAATCAGATTTTATCCCTCCCCTCAGAATTCAGAAATTTTTAAAGACCATTCTCCGGTAGTGCCAAAGCACCCTCAACTTCAACAAATCTCTCTCCTCTCCCTTTTTCAAACATTTTAAATAAAATGTCCCCCAGGTGTAACCCTTGCTGTGACCAATCCTTTCAGTTTGGACTGGAAAATAAACAGCAAAGGTTCACATCAGACGCAATTTGTCTGACTCGATCTCTCACTCTCTCTGTGTTTTTCTGAATCTCTCTTTCCCGTGTCAGATCTCTATCTCTCTCTCTCTCTCTCCCTCTCTCTCTCACGCTTTCTCGCTCCCCAGATGCCTGTTTCTCTCTCCCCCCGTCTCACTCTGTCCCTCCCCTCCCTCTGTCTGACTCTGTCTGTATCGGTCTCCCTTGAATTCGCTCTGTCTCTCTGTCTCCCTCTACTTTACACATTTTCTCTCTCCTTCTCTCAATGTCAAGCTCTGTCTCTCTCTCTCTGCCTCCGTCCTCACCCTCCATCTGATCCTATTTATCTCTGCCTCTCCCACTGTCTGACCCTTTATCTCTCTCTCCTATTCCCATCCATCTTGTTGACTCTGACTGTTTCTCCCTGTCCCTCTGTATGTCTCTGTTTGAATCTTCGTCTCTATGTCTCTCTTCCTTTCTTTTGGGTGACGTCCTTCCTCTTCCTCTGTCTGACGATATCTCTCTCCCTCTCCCTCAGGTTAACGCATTCTCTCACTATGCCTCTCTGAATGTCAGTCTGTCTGTCTCTTCCTCTCCTGCTGTTTGAAACTGTCTGTGTCTACCTCTCCCATTCTATGTCTTTCATACTCTCCCACTCCCGGATCCCTATCTCTCTCTCACTCTATGCCCCTCCCTCTGTTCGACTTTCTCTCTCTCACGCTCTCATTCTCTCCCTCTGTCCCATCGCCTCTCCAGGTGCCTGAAACTCTCTGAAACCTCCCCCCGCTCGCTGTCTGTCTCTGACTTTCTTCTCCTTATGTTTGTCTGTCTCTCAATCTCATGTCTTACTTGGTCTTTGTTCCTCTCACTCTGCCTGATACTCTCTCCCACCCCTCTCTATGTCTGATTCTCCCTCACACAATATCCCTCTGTATATCTATCACAGTCCCTCCATTTCCTTCTGACACACACTATCACCCCAACCTTTCTCTACCTCTACCTCTAACTCTACCTCTCTCTCTCTCTCTCCGACTTTCCCTCCAAGCGTTCACCCTCTGTCTGATACTCTTGTGGTATCTTCGTCTGCATCTGTCTAACTCTCTCTGTGTGTATCTGCCTCTCTCTGATTCTCTATTTCACTCTCTGATTCTCCCTGTCTCTCTCCCTTTCCCTTTGTCAGACTCTCTCTCTCTCTATCTGTCCCTCCTCCCCACCTCTCTCTCTCTGATGGATGGGTATACGAATCAGAAGGATTTGGAGGAATATGGGTCGGATGCTGGGAGGTGAGGCTAGATTGGATTGGGCTATCTGTTCCACATGGACAGGCTGGACTAAGGGGTCTGTTTCACTTCTCTAAATCTCTATGATTCTACGACTCTATCTTCCTCCCTCTCTGTCCGATTCTTTCTTTCTCTCGCTCCTCCGCTCTCTCTGACTATATTTCCCTCCCTCTCCGTTAGTCTGACGCTCAATCCCTCCCTGTCTGCCTGACATCTCTCCTCTCTCTCTGTTTTAAGCTGTCTCCCTCTCCAGCTCTGTATCTCACTCTCCTCTTTGCACTTTGTGAGCATGTGTCTTTAACTCCCTTTATGTGACTCTATCTCTTCCTCCCCTCTTACTGTGTCTGACACACTCTCTATTTCTCTCCCTCTGTCTCACTCTTTCTCGATCCCTCCCCTTCTCCCCCTGTATGACTCTCACTTTCCTCTCCTTTAGTCTGTTTATCACTCTCTCACCCCCACCCTCTCTCTGACACATTCGCCCTGACTCACCCGTTCTCTCTCCCTCTCCCACTGTCTGACTTTCACTTTCCTCCGCCTCTGTCTGCCTGCCGTCTGTCTCTCTTTCCCTCCACCCTCAACCTTTGTCTGACTCACTCTCTCTTCCTCTTCTTCTGTTAGACTTTCTCCCTCTCCCTCAGTCTGACTGTCTCTCTCTTCGTTCTCCCTCTGCCTGGCTCTATCTCCCTGCCACTCACACTCCATCTGTTCAACTCGTTTTGTCACTTTTTTTCTGTCGGACTCTCTCTCCCTCTCCCTCTGTCTGAAAATCTGTATTTCACTCTTTCCCGCTTTGTGTCCCTTTCCTGTCCCTCTGTCGGACCTTTTCTCCCTCTCGCCCCTCCCTCTCTCTGGCTCTCACTCTATTCCTCTCACTCTGTCCGATTCTTTTTCTCACTCATACCACTGCCTGACACTCACTCTCTTCCGCTCACACTTCGTGGATCTCCCGCTCTCTTCTGCACTCTCCATCTGCGTGACTCTATCTCTCCTAATCACTCTCTCTGTTTCTTCTTCTCTCTGAACTCCTTCCTGCCTCTCCTTCTGTCTGAAACTCTCTCACTCTCCATCGATCGGACTCTATCCGACTGTCTCTCTGTAACTTTCTGTCCTCTCCCTCTGTCTGGCTCTTTCTCCGGCTCTCCCCCTCTCTCTGACTGTCTCTCTTTCCCTCTCCCTCTCACACCGTCTAAGTCTCACTTTCCTCGCCCATTTCCTGTCTGTCTCTTTGTCTGCCCCTTACCCTCTGCTACGCTCTCTCCTCTTCTTACTATTTCTCTGCCAAACTCTCATTCTCTCACCCTCTGACTAACTCTCACTCTCTCTCCCTTTACCCCAGTCTGACTCTCCCTCCCTCTGTCTCACACTGTCACTCTCGATTCCCTCTGCTTCCAGATTCTCGCTCTGCCTGTCTGACTCTCTCTCCCGCTCACTCTCTCAGACTTACTCACCCTCTCACATTCCAGCTTTCTGACTGTCTCCCTCTCCCTCAGTCTGAATCTCTCTCGCCGTCTCATTTTGTCTGAAATTCTCTCCCCTTCTCTTACTCTTTCTCTCGCCTCCTCCCTCTGTCTGCCTCTATCACTCTGTCGTATTCTCTCTTTGTCATCCCTGAAATTGCTTTACTCTCTCTCGCCCTCCCTCCATCTCCATTTATCTCTCACTCTCTCACTCACCCACTCTATCTGACTCGCTGTCACCCCCTCTGTTTACCTGACACTGTCTCTCTCTGTCTTTCTCTCGTCCTCTGTCTCTCCCTCTCTTTCTTCCCACCGCGCCTGCCCGTCTGGCTGTCTCTGTCTCTCTCTCTCTCACTCTCTCTCTCTCTCTACACCCTGTCTAACTCTCTCGTTCCCTCTTCCTCTCCCTCTGTATGATTCTCTGTTGTCTCTTCCTCTCCTGTCAGAATCTCTCTCTCCCTGTCTCTGATTCTATTCTCTCTCCCATACCTTCTGCCCGACTCTCTCTCTCCCTCATCGTCTGTCTGACTATCTCCGTATCTCGGTTCTCCCCCACCCCCGTCTGACTTTCCATCCCTCCTTCTTTCTTTCTGTCTCTCCCTGTCTCTCCATCCCTCCCCATCTGAGTGAAGCTCTCTCTCCCTTCCCCTCCCCTCTGACTCTGCCAAACTCACTCTCCCTCTTTTTGACTCTCTCTCCCTTTATAATCACCATCTGTATAACTGTCTCACTTCCTTGCCCTCTTCTGACTCTCTCTCTCCCTTATTCTCAAACTCCTCTATCTTTCTGCGACCGTCTCTCCATCTCGTTCCATCTAACTCTCTCTCTTGCTACCCGCTGTCCGATTCTCTCTGTCTACCCCAGTCCGTCTGAATCTCTCTCCCTCTTCTGGTGGCCGATCGATCTCTCCCTCAACATCGGTCAGATTTTCTCTCTCCCATTCCTTCGTCCTGGCTCTCTTCCTCTCCTTCAGTCTGACTCTTTTTCTAACCATCTGCCTCTCCCTCTGTCTGGTTCTCACTTTCCTCTTCCTCTGTCTGTCTCCCCTTTCTCCCCATCCTCTGTCTGACTCACTCTCTTCCCCTCACACTCTGTCTCACTCTCCCTCTTCCTGTTCCTCTCGCTAACTCGCTCTCCCACTCCCTCTAACTGACTTCACCACTCTCCTTCTCCCCGTCTGTCGCTGCATTCCTCTTCATCTGTCTGTCTCTCTCTCACCTCGCTCTATTCGACCGTCTGTCTCTGTTTGTTTGATTCTCTCTCATTCTCCCTTTCCCTATGCCCGACTGTATCCCCCCTCTCCTTGCCAATCTGTCTGTCACTCTATCCGTTTCTCCCTCTGTCTGATTTGCTCTCACTCTCTCCCTCTCTATGACGCTCTCACTTCTTCTCCCGCTGTCAAATCTTTTCTTACCCTCTCCCTCTGTCTGATTCTGTCTTCCCTCCCTCTGACTGACTGTCCGTCTGCCTCTGTCTGACTGGCTTTCTCTCCCTCTGCCCCTCTGAATTTGTGACTTTCCCTCTCTACCTGTTTGACTCGCTTTCTCCATCTGTCTGACCCTCTCTCTTTGCCTCTCCCTCTGTTTGACACTGTCCGTCTCTCCATCTCACTGTTGAACACGCTTTTTCTCCACCCCTCCCCCCGCCCCCTGTCTGAAACTCTCTCTCCCTCTATCCCTCTGTCTGGTTCTCTCACTTTCTCTCCCGTTCCATTCTCTCTCTCCTCGCGCTCTGTCTGAATCTCTCTCCTTCCTCCTCTGTCTCTCTTTCTCTCCCCGCCTTCTCTCTGTGACTCTCTCTCCCATTTTTTCTGTCTGACTCTCTCTGCCCCCTCGTTCTGTGTGACACTTTCTGTCACTCGTTCTCCCACTGTCTGCCTCTTTCTCTCCGTCTGACTTTGTGTGATCCTATCTCTCCCCGGTCTCTAGATGAAACTCTCTCTCTCTCCCTCTGCCAATATCTGACTCCCCCATTCTGCATCTCCATATGCCTGAATTTGTCTCTTCCTCTCTCCCTCTCCATCTGTCTGACTCACTTCCTCTCCCTCCCCCATTTCTTTGCCTAACTCTCTCCCTCTTCCTCTCCCCTGTCTGCAGTTCTGGCAGACTCTTTCTCACTATCCCTCTCTCCCAATTTATCTGTCTCATCCACTACCTCTGTCTGACTCTCTCTCTCTCTCTCTGCCTCCCATTTGACTCCCTCTTTCCCTCTCCTGCAATCTGACTCTGTCACTCTCCGTCTCCTTGTGTGACTCCGCTCGCTCATCCTCATTTCTCTCATGCCTTCTGCCTGCCACACTCTCTCTGTCGGCCTCCCTCCCAGTTTCTGTCTTACAATTTCGCTCCCTCTCTCTCTGTCTGACTCTCTCTCCCCTTTCCTCTCTCTGAATTTGTCGTTCTCCCCCTCTATTTGTCTAACTCTCTCACTCCGTCTGTCTGACTCTCTCTCTCTCTCTGCCTTTCCCTCTGTCTGACTCTCTCTATCCTTTTCACTCTGCATTTATCTGACTCTCTCTCTCTCTGCCTCTAACTCTGCCCGGCTGTCTCTGTCTCCCTCTCCCTCTGCCGCTCTGTCCGTCTTTCCAATTCTCTGTTGGACTCTCTCTATCTCTATCACTCTCTCTCTCTCGCTCGCTCTCTCTCACTGTGTCTGAAACTCATTCTCCCTCCTCCCTCTGTCCAACTCTCTTTCTCTCTAATCTCTGTTTGTGATTATCTCTCTCCCTCTCCATCTGTCTGACTCTCTTTCTCCCCCTCGCTCTGTGTGACACTGTCACTCGCTCTGTCTGACTCTTTCCCTCCCTCTGCCGATGTATGACGCTCTTTCTTCCTTTCACTAACTGACACTCTCTCTCTCTCCCTTTCGCAACTTTCGAGTCTCCCATTTACCCTCTCCCAATACCTGACTCTGTATCTTCCTCTTTCTCTTTCCCTCTGTCTGACTCTCTTACTCTCCCTTCCCCTTATCTGTGCCTCACTCTCTCCCTCTCCCTCTCCAACTTCCTACCTCTCTGTCAGAATCTTTCTCACAATTGCTCTCTCTCTCCCACTTACCCTCTGTCTGACTCTCTCGCCCTCTTTTCATTTCCGTCTGTCTAACTGTCCTTCACTCTTTCTCATTTTCCTCTTCTCGGTGCCTAACTGTCTCCCTCTCCCTCTCCACCTGACTGCCTTACTGTCAGAATCTTTCTCACAATTCTTTCCTCGAATTTCTATCTCTCACCCTCTCCGTCTGTCTGACTCTCTCTTTCTCTGACTCCCTAATTCCCTCTCCCTCTGTCTGTCTCTGTCAGTCTCCGTCTCTATATGTGTGAGTCCGTCTCCCTCACCCTCTGACTGACTCTCCCTCTTTTCATCTCCCTCTGTCTAACTGTCCTTCACTCTCTCTCTCTTTCTCCCATTCTCTGCCTAACTCTCCCTCGCTCCCTTTCCTACTGTGTACCTCGCTGCCTGAGTCACTCACTAACTCTCCCTCTTCATTGGTTCGATTCTGTCTGACCCTGTCTCTCATTCCGTCTCTCTGACACTCCCTTCCTCCCTTCTGTCTCTCGCCCAACTCTCCCTCTGTCTGCCTCTCTCTCCATATTCATGAGCATCCCCTCCTTCCTCTCTCATATGCTCTCTCTCTTCTCCCTCTGTCTCTCTATCTCTAGGTCTTCGTCTTTGCCTCCCTCTCCCTCTGACTACTTCTCCCTCTTCCCCTCACTCCCTCTATCCAACGCTCTCTCTTCCTCGCCGTCTTTGTATCTCTCCCAATAAATGCAAGTATCTCTCCTTTTCCCTCAAGCTCCCTCTCTCTCTTTACCTCTCCCTCTGTCTGATTCTCTCTCCCCCTCAGTCCATCTGTCGGATGCTCCGTCTTTCTCCCACTCTCAGTCTCGATACACATCACTCCCTCTCTCTCTCCTACACCAATCTCTTTCTCTCTCATTCTAGTACTTTCCCACTCTCTCTACACCTGTCCCACAATCTCCCTCTGCCGCCTTCCCACTCTGTGTCGAACTGTCTCGCACTCGCACCCTTTCAACCTCACTCCCTCTCTCTCTTCACCCCTGCATTCTATCTTTCTACATATATCCAACGCTATCTCAAAAAGACTGCTCCCAATCTGTCCCTCTCTAGTCCCTACCACTCTCTTTCTCTCTGTCTACTATACTCGAAATCCCACTCTCTCTGTCTATGCTGCTCACTCTGCCTACCTACCGCCAACTCTCCCACTCGCCATTCTCCCAAACTGTCTCTCTCACACACCTCTCATCAATATTTCTCTCACTTTTTAACACACCAACGTTTTTTCACTCGACACCCATCCCTCTCTCGAAACAGCTCCTTCTCCATCTTTCTTGATTCCCCTCCTTCTCAATCTCGTACCTGACCGAGTGTCGCTGTCTCTAATCTCTATCGGTCTTTCGAACTCTCGTTCTTTCTCTGCACTCCCCTCTCGCTATCTCCCGCTGTCTCGCCATACTATCTTAATCTACCTCTCCTCCCCTCTCCAACACTCTCTCGCCGTCTCTGTCTCAACTCGCTCCCAATCTCTCGCTGTGTATCCCCCAACACTCTCTCTATTCCCTCTCATTCTCTCTCGCTGTATTTTCCTTCCTTCCCTGTCCACCCCTCACACTCTTTCTCTACCCATCATCCACTGCTTGTCTCGAAATGCTTTGCCCACCCTCCCTCGAAGCCCCTCCACTCTCCCTCTCTCTCTAATCCCGACCTCTCTGTAATCGTCCCTCCCCCTCCCAATCTTTCTCCCTCCCTGTACGACAACCCAATTCGCGCTCTCTCTCGATACCTGTCATGTCTAAGTCTGCCTCTCCCGTTCCCATTCCCTCTCTCTAAACCTCTGCCACTCTCTTTACAGCTCTCTCCCACTCTGTCTCTCTGCCTGCCTTCCACTGTGTTTGCCTGTCTCACAAACACGTCTCTCACTCTCTCCCTCTCTCGTCCCTCCATTCTCTCCCGCGCTGCCTCCACCCCCTCTCTTGCTCTCTCCGTAAACATCTCTCTCTCGACCCCCCTCCTTCTGTCTCCACCTCCGTCACAAATTTCTTCCAGGATACTGGTGTCCCTCTGCTTCACGTTATGACCATGCTGTTTTTAGAAGTCACCCCCTTCCCCAGAAAGTGCTCAAATTACCTAGCAATCACGTGTTCAGCTCCGTTCTCTCTCCCTGTTCCTTGCTTCACTAGCACGTGGAACAGTAAACAAACTAAAGATATCAACTCAGTTTGTTCCTGCTCTCAGCTTCCACGCTAGCTCCCTGAACGTCTGCCTCCGATCCCTATTTTCCTTCCTCGCTATGTCGTAGGTGTCAATGTGGACCACAACTTGGAATCGCTCTTGCTCCCAATCATGGATCAGGAAATCACGAGCAGTCATATCACGAACACTCGCACATAGGAGGCAACACACCAATCGTGAGTCTCTCGTTCGCTCCCACAAAATATCTTATCTGTCCCACGGACTATGATATCTGCAATGACTGAAGCTCTGCTCCTCTTCCCCACTCTCCTCTGAATGACAGGGACAGAGTCTTCGCCAGGAACCTGTGCTCCACAGCTTTTCCCTGGTACGTGATGCTCCCTGCAACATTATCCAACAAGATTTACTTGTTTTGAGGGAAACCAACACAAGATATCCCTGCACTGCCTGCCGGCTCCCTTTTGATCAACTGATGGCAACCCAATTACCTTCTTCACGTAGCTGTCGAATAACTACCTTCCTGTAAATCGTTTTTGTAACTCCCTCCGCCTCCAGCATAACCCAAAATTCACCCAGCTCCAGATCCAGTTCACTGACACCATCCTCGAGGACCTGTGGCTGAGTGCCCTGCCCACAAATATAGTCAGCAGGGACATTACAAGTGACCGAACTCTCCCACATACTGCAGGAGGAACATTCAACTGCGCAAAGCTCCATTCCCCTTACATAATTTTACAAATACATCACAGAAAAAGTGAAACGTGAAAGAAAATAATTATCACCTTACTAACCGATGCAATGAACTGTTTATCTTTAGAGGAGATGTGTGAGCAGCACTAAACGAGAAGTGTTTCCGTTAAAGCAACTGCCCAAATATGGAAACTCGTGACTGCCCGCAGCTCCCACATTTCTTGCTGGACAACACTGGCTGGGACCGACGCTCAGAGGAGTGTTTCCGATTTTTTTGCTCACCTTCCCGACAGCCACCTGCACTACGCTCGCGAACACCCGACTGCTCAAACAACAATGTCGGACCCCGATGCTAATGGTGAGCTTTAAAATGGTTTGCTCACCTTCCTGTCAGTCTCCTGCGCCATGCTTTCGAGACTCTTTCTCGACTTCCAACTATCACTCTCTCTCCCTTACTGTTCAGCCTCAATGAATCTCTCGCTCTCCCTCTCCTTCCATCTTTATCCAACACGCACTCTCGCTCGGTCTTCCCTCTCCCTCTGACCCAGTGACGGCAAAGATATGGAAGGTTTGAAGGAGGCGTGAGAGGTTAGAGAGCTCTAGTGGTGGTGGGAGGAGGGAGAAAATTGGGGAGAGATAAAAATGAGGGAGTCAGAGATAGCAGGAGAATGAGAGAGAAAGGGAGGGTGACAGACAAGAATGACGGCAGAGATATTGGGGTGGTGAGAGAGGGAGGGTGATAATGATGTTGGATGAGTGAGAGTGAAACGCAGAAGGAGTGAGAAATAGAGAGTGGTCAGAGAGAGAGAGGGAAATAAATGAGGAGACGGGACGAGCATCAGAAAAAATAGTGCAAGAGAGGGATCAAAGGGGCATGAGCAAGAGCAACGGAAGGATAGAGAGTGATAGGCAGATGCAGTCGAATGGAAATTGGATGAACGGCGTAGAGAGATGAATTATGCCTATGTTCTGGTTTCGGTGGGGGATCTAGCGGTGAAAACATGCACAGGATGTTTTTAACACAACTCCTGAGCTCAGGCCCGTTCACCTCCACTTTCCTGTGGAGCAGGTCTTGGGGCTGAGACTTTCTGGCTCAGCTCACCTTTTTCAACACAATCACAAACACCAATATTGTTGATTCTGCTGCATGGCACTTCGCAATGGACATTTTTATTGCTAAAACATTGGTGTGTTCTGTTCAGCCAATAGGACGGTGCCTTTTCTTACTACGCTTGAGTTGAGAGAAACATAGACATTTATCCCTGTAATCTGCTGTAGGGCAGGATTGGACAAACTAGCACTTCCTTCAGTATGTTATCATAGCGACAAGCTGCTTCCTTGTTGAAACATTGAACTGAAATGAGAAAACCACGGATCGATTGTAGGGGAATTTAAAACGGAGTGTTTCAGCTGATGTGGTGGAATAGATAGCATTAACAGAGCTATTGCAAATAGCAAAGAGGAAGACAGTGAACTCTGTACAGACAGTCACTATGCCTTTGGCATGGTGCACGATAACATAAGGCATAGAATAGATGATGATGCATTAGCTCAGGCGCGGATACATATAACATTAAAACATAATAAGGAAATCAGTGGAGGCAGAATAATGCCTTACGAAGACTATAGTCATTGAAATAGAGGCACACTGAAAATTGGCGGCAGAAGTGCAAAGAAGCAGCAGAGATGGCGATTCCAAGAAATATTGATGTGGCAATGGTAGGATTAGAAGAGATGAATGAGCAAAATTTGCAAGCGGAGACTATAGCACAGGAAAAAAATAAAATAGAAAGAAAATGGAGTGAAACAAAATGCTAAAGGAATATGGAGGAAGTGTATATTAGTCATCTCACCAGACTGCATACAGAACATATTCATAAATACTCCCAAATTCGCCATGTCCTTAAGGACCCTTACCAACACTTACTGATGCGCCACTGAAGACTATCCGGGTACATGCCGGCCTAGTAGGCAACTGCTTTGCCTAGAACCACAACAATGGAAGTTTGTGCACATGGTCAAGACCATCAAGGAAATCAATCTTCCATCCTTGGAATACATTTGCACGCTCGTGTTTGCGGGTAGGCTGCCAACATCATTAGAGATCATTCCCATCGCAGTAATGATCTACTGTGATCTCTTTCGTCAGGCAGAAGATACCCAAATTTGAACACATGCATCATTTGTATGCCTCACTCCGTATAAGCACCCTATGATCCGTATATCCTTATTTACTATGACCTGACTGTACTGCTCTCAACAATTCTATTCAATTCTACGTTGGTACACGCAACAATAAACCAAATTTAAGCAAATCATGAAGGTGACCACACCGACTGTTGAGGCATGCTCAGCTGCATATTGTAGGACTGATGGCGGCCAGGCTTCGGTAGAGGTGTGGCTTTGTCCGGCAGTGATATATTCCAGAGGGCAGACAGACCAGTTACAACTAAGCAGTATCAACAGCCACTGTCAAAAGGGACCATGTTAAAATATCCAGGTAGGCTTTACCGGATCCCTTCCTAAAAGTTGAGGAAGGAAATATAGTTTTGTGGTTATAGATCAAATTACAGGCTGGACTGAGGCCTCTCTCCCGAAGCATTGCAGTGCACATATTGTAGCAATGACACTAGCATACGCAAAAAACCCACAAAATACGAAGAGGAAACGTGAATAATACCGAAAGAATACAGATGATAAGAATATGATTATAATTCATGGCTATTCAGGATCTCGTTGGTTTACATGTAAGACAATCCTCCACGAAGGATGGGTAACAGCAAACAAAATTTACAACATCTGACTCCTTTGTCCCCTTTGTTTATTGCCAGATCAAAGAACAACTTAGTGATGAAGGCACAACAGGTCCACCCTGTTTTTAATTTAAGTAGTGTTAAGCAAGTTGTTCTGTTTTAGCTAACTCCCAGACTTATTAACATGCATGGGTGCACATCTAATGTACAGACTGATCAGAACGACACTGAAAAGAATAACTGGAGAAGAGCAGCTGATAGAATGAATGACACTGATGAATTTACAAACTTCGGCGTCTTGTATGAACACGTCTCATGCAACCTCTGAACCCGCCAATTAAATCTCAACAATGGAAAGGCTCTCTTACAATGCACATTACCGGTATTACTGGGTAAAGGCTTATTTGATCGCAATGTACAACAGGCAGACCAGCGAGGTGTGTGTTAAGAAAGTATGTGAAAATCACAGTGTGTGAGCCTCCGGGACCATTTGTGTCCCCATCCATGAGCAAACAGTAATAAAATATGAATGGGGAAAGATGGCAGTATGTTCATATTATACAGACACCGAGGCCCTGGCTTTGACATGAAAATTATGTTTCCCTCCTGTCCCTGTTTCCTTCTTGCCGACACCCTCATCTACAACCCCCATGATATTAATGTTTCCTATCTTAACAAGAGGAGCAGTCATGGAATACCCAGCGAAATAAAGGAGATATGCTTAATGATAACTTAAAATGTCCGAATGTATCCATTCTGATTAAAATTTCATGTATCGAGTTTCTATAATATTGTTTATATCATTTAAAGAAAATGCATGTTTTGTGAACCAATGTAATATTGCGCCAAGCTGCTGTTGCCACGGGAAATATTAAATTCAGAGAATATGATACTTTAACGATACATGAAAGGAAATATTGAATGAAATTGTGACAGGGGTGAATACCGAATTTTCTGTCGTCAACTCAGTGGAGACACGGAGTGTAACTGAATATGTATACAGGCTGAAACAGATCTGTGGAAACTCAGGTGGATCAAGTAGGGCTGTGGCAGAAAGCAGCGAATACACATCTAGATGGTGTCTGAAAAATGGATATACGCGCTAAGACAATTAATCAATTCGTTTACATAGAACGAAAAGACACCAGAAATGAACTATACCATGCTGACAGACTTTGGAAAATCAGCAAGCTAAAACATAGCTTGGATCAAATGCAAAAGGATGAGGTACTGATTGAGTCAATGCTACTAAATTAGCATAGATAATTCGACTTAAGTAGATATTAAATGATTGTACATGAAAACGAGGCTCTAACCAGCAGTCCCCAATTTTCAGTCTGGTAATGGCACGTGAATAAATATGCACCTATGCTCCCAATCAAGTGATTCTCTCAGGATATGGGAGAAGAGGAAAATGTTGTGTATCTCTTCCCGAAAAGCCATATTAATATATGGAAGCAAATTATTCCATTCCATATCCTAATTTTCGCTTCACACTCCCCCCCACCACATAACTAATGAAAGGAAAGCACAGATGATGCATATCCGATCACTACAACTGGAAGTTATTTGGTGGTCTGATCCACTTCATTGATGGCCACGTTGATTGCAAAGAATTGGATTCGGCCTTATTTAACGCTAAAGAGAACATCATAGGGAGATTCAGCAAAAGTTAGGTCAGTCAGAAAATTCTACCATAAACTACAATAGAAAATGAAATTTATTGAAGGAGACACAGAAGGAGAATTGCAGGAAGAATGCCGTGCGAGATAGTGTGGAATTGGGGACATAAATGTTAATTTACACATGTCGGTCAAGATAATATCTCATGTGGTAGTGCTGATTCATCCACAGATCGCCCTATTCTGGGAATGATGGCTTGTCAGTCATGTCGACATAGACTAAAGAGGAAGGCATGAGTCCTGATAAGGGAACAATGAAAACGATGAAAAAGTCTCAATCCTGGATATATCGCTGTAGTTTCACTGACAGCATTCCTCAAATTACATGAATGGCTTGCATGACGAGGCAAGGAATCAAAAATAGGTTAATGGACTTTGCTTTTTGGCCCTTAACAAAAGATGGGACTATATGGGATGCCCATGACTGAGAAGCACAAAATTGCCGACAGCAGGTCATAACTCTTTGCAAAAGAAAATGGCTGATTGTCGTTTGAAAGCTTGGAAAAATATTTGATTAATGCAGTCGTCACAAATAGAAAAATTCCCAAGATTACAGAACTGAAAAAGAAAACACCACTGCAGTTGCTTCTCATTAACACAATGCCATCTCACACGACATTTAATTAATCAATATCACCTCAATTATTTAATTCATCTGTTTACACAGATTAAACATATTAAAACATTTCAGTTATGGTCCTTCAAATAGCGTCCAGGGTCCAGATCTTACAGAAATGAACTTTGCTGGAATGAATTGGTAAGGATGGAGAAAGACTTTTGAAGAGGTTCACTGTCGATAGGCAATGGCAGACATTTAACGAACACAGATGACCTTAAAAAAATGGACATTCCAGTCTCCCACAAGAGTAAAACAGGTGGCACAACTATGTCTAAAAAGGGAAATCAGTGATAGTGACAAAGCCAGCGAGGAGGCCTATAAATTGCCGAGACAAAAGTAGAAATCCTGAGGACTGGGCGAAATTTAAAATTCAGCAAAGGAGGACAAAAGTTATGATTAGGAAGGAAAAATAAAATGTAGATTTAAGTTTGCAGAAAACACAAAAACTGACTGCAAAGCTTCTATAAATATATGATGAGATACAAGACTGGTAAAGACAACTGTAGGTCTCTTAAGGTTAGAATCTGGTGAATTAATAATTGACAACAAAGAGAGGGCGCAATATTTTCATAATTACTTTGGATCTGCCTTCTCTGAGTAGGACAAAAATAACATTCCACAGATTCTAGGGGACAGAATGTCAGGAATTACGTTGGGACTGAAGGAATCCTCCGTAGTATGAAAGCTGTATTAGGAAAATTGATGGGATTAAAACATGATCAGTATCCAAGTCGTAATACGCTGTATCCCAGAGTACTTAAGGAAGGGGGCCTAACATTTTTGATGTATTGGTAATCATTTCTCCGAACTCTATGGGCTGTGGAAGAATCCCAATAGATGGAGAGCAACCAACACAATCCCACTTTTGATAAAATTAAGCTGGAGAGTAAAGGCTGAATTTAAGGTTAGTGAGTCTGACATCGTTCAAGGGGAAATGCTGGAATCAATCAAACTGGATGCAATGCCTGAGCAATTGGAAAAAAACTGATAGAATCCGTCTACGTCAGCATTGATTCACTAAAGGTAAATCATGCTTGACAAACCTTCTGGATTTTTTTTGAGGATGTTACCAGTAGGGGACAGAAAGGTGAATCAGTAAAGGAGGTTTATCTGAACATTCAGAAGGCTTTAGTCAACATTCAATGCAAGCGATTATACGCAATCTTAAATCTCGCGGTATCACAGGGAAAATATTGACGTGGGTGGGAACTGGCAAGCAGGCAGGAAACAGGAAATTGGAATAAACGTCCTTTTCATATGGACAGGCAGTGATGATTGAGATAATGCAGGTAGGGAAAGCAGCGTAAAGGAGGAAAGGCCACCGACTTTCTCCACTTCCATTTATTATGTTTTTTCATAATCGTTTCTTTTTTAAAAAAATTGTTGTTAAGGACTTGCAGATTCACCTGTCTACAAAAAAGAAAATCACTGAAAGCATGAGAGGAAAAGTTTCAGTTGAAAATAGTCGCAAATGGTAAAAGCAGTCCCCATATCATTGCAGAGAGAATTGATTCCTAGAAACACGAACGAACAGACATGAAAATGTGGATTCAGTACACAATATACTATAATAATTTGGACAGAAGAATTGATTGCAATATCTCTACATTTGTGGATGACACTTAGTTGCGTGGCAATGTGTGCTGTGACAAGGATGCTCAGAGTATCAGGGAGATTTGGACAGGCTATCTGAGTGGACAAATGCTTGCAAATGCAAATGATGTGGATAAATGTGCCATTATGCACTTTGATGGCAAAACTAAGAAGGCAGATTGGCATCAGAGTGATGGTAGTTTCGGAAAAGGTGCCGTGCAACTATATGTGGTTGTCAGGATGGAACAGTAGCTGAGGTGTGGCATTAAGATGCAACTGATGCTAAAGAATTATATTGACAAGCTAGCCTTCATAGCGAGAGAATTTCAATATCGGAGAAAGGATGTTGTTCTGCAGTTACAAAGGGTCTTGTTGAGGCCACACTTTAGTATTGTGTGCAGATTTGGTTTCCTATTCTGAGGAAATACATCCTTCCTTTTGAGGGAGTCCAGCAAAGGTTCAACAGACTGATTCTCTGGATGGCAGGACTGATGTATAAAGATAGACTGGATCAATTGTACATGTAGTCATTGGAACATAAAAGAATTAGTTGCAATCTCATAGAAATGCATGAAATCATGATGGCACTGGACATGCGAGATGCAGGAAGAATGTTCCTGATGTTGCAGAAGTCCAGATCAAGGGGACACAGTCTGAGAATAAGAGATTCGGCATTCATGACTGAGATAATGTAGCATTTCTTCACTTCGAGAGCTGTGATTCTGTGGCATACCCTACAACAGAGACCAATTGGGGTCAGTTCGTTAGATATATTCAAGAGTAGGAGACTGAAATTTCACAGTCGATGAATGTGCCGAATGTTGGGACAGGCTTAAAGGAGGCAAAGCCACCGACATTCTCCATTTCCATTTATTATGTTTTTTTTATAATCGTTTTTTATAATTTTTGAAAAATGTTTTTTATTGTTAAGTAATTGCAGATTCACCTGTCTGCAAAAAAAGAAAATCACTAAAAGCATTAGAGGAAACGTTTCAGTTGAAAAGAGTCGCAAATGGTAAACCATTCCCCATATCATTGCAGAGAGAATTACATCCTAGAAACCCGAACGAACAGACATGAGAATGTGGATTCAGTGAGCACATTACATGACACCCAAAGATAAAGGGAGGAAAGTCCTGTCAACAAAAAAAAAGAGCAGTTCTCAAAGGGAATCTATACGAATAGAGTAATCATTATGAAAATTCCAAAGGAGGGAGAGAAGAGAGTCTGAGAAATATTGGACACACGGTGCTTCAGTAGTTGACAACAAGCCTGTTCAACTAAATCCATGAATTTACGTGATTAGATTCCTTGGCAGTGTATGCAAATAATTAATACTGTTGTTGGTTTGTACATGTTCAAGGTAGACAAGCAGTAGGCGAGAAGAACTCAGCAAACCAGGATGCAATCAGTGGTGGAGAAGTCGAGTTTTCGGGTGCAACCTTTTTCAGGACTGGTAGAATGGAACAAATGTTCAGAGAACACTTTCTGAATTTTCAGAGCGTTTCTTCCCATCAGTGTAATTTGATGCTGAAAGTGAACTCCTGGGTTTCAAGTCAAAGAATCATGAAGTTTCGAAAATACACAGCAGGGAAAAAGTCTCTTCGTTTCAACTAATCCTTGCTGACCAGGTATCCCAACCAATCCAGTCCCACTTGTCATCATACGACCCATATACTTCTGAACCATTCCAATTCACATACCCACCGAGATGACTTAAAATGTTGCAACTATACGAGACTTCACCACTTCCTCTAGCAGCTCATTCCACACACGTACTACTCTCTGTGTGAAAAAAGTTGCCCTTTTGGTCTCTTTTACATATTTCCCCTTTCACCGTAAAGCAACGCCCTTTAGTTCTGAACTCCCTCACAATTGGCAAGAGTCTTTATCTATTTATCTTATCCATGCATCCATCATTTCATAAATCTCTATAATATCACACCTCAGCCTCAGATGCTCCAGGGAAAGCAGTCTATTCTACGTCTCCCTGTACCTCAAATGTTCCAACCCGGGCGACGTACTTGGAAATCTTTTCAGAATCATTTCAAGTTTCAGAAGGTCCTTCCCATGGGAAGGAGACCATAATTGCTTACAATATTAAAAAAGTGGCCTACAAATGTCCTGGAATGCCGCAATGACCTCCCAAATCCTGTTCTCACTGCACTGATCATCAAAGAAAAGCATACCAAACGACTTCTTCACTATCCTATCTGCCTGTGACTCCACTTTCAAGAAGTTATGAACCTGCGCTCCAAGGTCTCTTTGTTCAGCAACACTCCCTAGGGGCTTACCCTTAAGTGCATTCGTCCTGCTAACACTTGCTTTCCCAAAATCAAGCACCTCGCATTTATCGCAATTAAATTTCATCAGCCACTTCTTAACCCATTGGCCCAGCTGATCAAGATCCAGTTGTAATTTGAAGTAACCTTCCTCACTGTCCAATACACCTGCAATCTTGGTTTCATCTCAAACTTACTAATCATCCCTCTTATGATGACATCTAAAGCATTTATATAAGTGATAAAAAGTGGACCCAGCCCCGATTCTTGTGGCACTCCATTGGTCTCAGACCTCCAGTCTTACAAACAACCCTCCACCAACACCCTCAGTCTTCTACATTTGAGCGAGTTCTGTATCCAAACGGATACTTCTCACTGTATTCCATGAGATCAAACCTTGCTAGCTGGTCTCCCTTACTGAAGACCATGCAGATGACGTAAACCACTCTGCCCTCACAAACCCTCGTTGCTACTTCTTCAAAAAACTCAATGAATATTGTGAGACATGATTTCCCATGCACCAAGCCATGTTGACTATCCCTAATCAGTCTCTGCCTTTCCAAATACATGTACATCCCATCCGTCAGGACTTCCTCCAACAACTTGCCCTCCACCGACGTCAGGCTCACTGGTCTTTAGTTCCCTGACTTATCCTTAGCACCTTTCTGAAACAGTGACATTACGTTGACCATTCCACAGCAACAGAGATTAACTTTCACCTTCAACATTTTTCTGAAGTGTACCCCTACTATGGATGATTGACTCACTAACCAATAATTCTCTTGCCAGTCTCCACACCCATTCTATAATGTTGAATTATGTTAGCTGTACCCCAGAACGCTGGCACATACCCTGTAGCCAAAATTGACTTAAACATTCAGAACAGTTTCCCTGCAATTTCATCCATCATCTCCCCGACCAGCCTGGTCCAGCATTAGGCCGTGCGCACGTTAACTTCCACCAAAACATCCAATATCTCCTTGATTTATACATCACATTCTTTCAGAACTTCACAGTCCATCTTCTTTAAATGTGAGCTTCATTCTGCCTTCTCCCGAGTAAGAACAGATGTCAAGTATGGCTGTGTCAATGTGATCTGTCTTCATGCACAATTAAATCCCTTGTTTCTGAATACATCCACCTTTTTCCCCAAGAATTTTGATCTCAATCATACACTTGTTTGCTGTCTTGGGATATATTATTAGAATATCATTTCTTGTCCTGTGTCATCGAGTAGGGAAGTGCAGGCGTACAATGCCCTGCATTTTTGGCGCCATTTAAGGCACAAGTACTTAGCTAGAAATCTTACAGAGTGTTATTATTGTTAAACAAAAACACCATAAATTAGTCTGAAAGAGTGAAAAATTGCTGAATGATGACAAATGACGGTACATATGTCAGTATCAGCTCGAGCAGGAGGCCACACTACCTGCATGTGTCGGTATCAAACTAGGACTCACACCAGCGCTGCTCTGGGGATCACCCAGTCACTCCACTGCCAATGCAGGTCTCGGTCCGTGTTTGTTTCACTGCAGAACGCAGCCCATGTTTCTTCCACGGTAGGACTCAGCACGTGTTTGTTACACTGCAGGCCTTGGTCTATTTTTATTTCGTTGCGGTGCTTGGCCCACGTTTGTTTCACTGCAGCACTCAGCTCTTGTTTTTTTCCACTTGAGAACTCAACCTATGTTTGTTTCACATCAGGACTTGGCCCGTGTTTGTTTCACTGCAGGACCTAGCCTGTGTTTTACCACTGCAGGCCTCAGCCCATATCTGTTTTACTGCAGCACTGAGACCGTGCTCATTCTGCGGCTGGGCCATACCTGTCCTCGCTTCGCTCTTCCACTGGTGTCGGCTCATGCTCTTTCCGCTCCGCCACTGGAGTCAGCCCATGCGTGTTGCATTCCACTGTGGGACATTGCCCACATGCTGCATACTGCTGTGAAACACAGCCATACTTGCTCCACTGCTGCCGTGGAACTCAGCCCACTTGCTCTGCTGCACGGCTCCACTTTCCAAGTAGGGGTGCGTGAGAAGAACAGTCAAGATTGGAAGAAGAAAGAAAAGTAAGGAAAAGAGAAAGGGACCATCGAACAGAGGGGATCCAACTCTACCATAATCTTCAGAGAGTACCTATTCTTATCAATCAGCATTTACTCCTGATGCCTCTTTGCTCTCCTAATTCTTTCTGTGAGATCTCTCTTCACGTTCTATATTTCGTTGTGCCTCCGTTTGTCAGTATTTGCAGTCGGGTTTCATTTTGTTGATGTTCACTGGCAGAACGAAAAGTTGCGTTCGCATTTGTAGAGTCTCTTCAAATATACTTACGGAGGAGTTGACTGAGTGCTATGACTCTTCGAACAATGGATTGCGGATTTACTACCATCGTTGTCAAAAGACAATTCATCTAACTTATTTTGTTGGACAGTCTAAGTAGTATTAAGAACTTGTCATTCATTAATGTTCTCCATCAAGGCAACGAGTAGCTCCAGTTGTCTTTTTCATACACAGTCGGAATGGTTTGTTGTTTATTCTTTCCTATTCTGTTTTCATTGTTGATTATTGCAAGTATTAATGGTTTTGGTCCCCTATCAGTTACCGGCTCTTTTAAAAAGTACTTTATCAACACTGCAAAAGTTACATATCCGAAATATCTCATTTTACTTTCGAGGTATTACTTTTACAAATACACTTCTCTCACACACAGGGAAACTGAATTTATTCTGACATTATATCGAATCATTTCATATTTTGCTTTCTCTGCAACAATTACCTATCACAGGTAGTATAGAATGTTATTTGCGTTATTTTACAAAGCAGAATAAGTAATGGATGGGCATGAGTTAACACGACATATTTGTTCAGTGACCAGAAGTAATATCCGTCTCTAAGTACCCTGATTGTGTCACATGACATTTTTGCTCTTGTGTTGATAAGGCACCCCCTTCAATACGTCGTGCTTTAATGTTATTGAGAAGACGAGAATTCGGCGACTACATAGAAAGAGGGAGAATATGTAAGAGCAGGAAGAGATTGGTTGGAATTTGGAAGCAATATATTACAATGTTCGCACTATGGGATCTGACAACAGAATGCTTGGATGACACAGCAAGGCAGGGGAGAGAAGCTAATTGTACCTTCAGAGTCTAAGTTGACATGTCCGATTCACCTTTTGAAATAGATTCAAAAGACGGGTAAATCATTTTCAAACAACCATTATGTGAACTGCAGACGCTAAAAGGATTCATATTTTCAGGCAATGAAAAGTCGTGAGCTGCAACTCATTTCCGGATAAAGTAAACGTGAATCATTTCGATAAATTCAAACAGCGCACGAGTTTGACCTGAAGAAAATGTGAGCTACAAACTGCTGACTTAATATACGTGCAGGGATTAAACTGGATAGACCTTCATCGATTGGCACAGATATCATTTGACAAATTGCTGGCAATTTCTTTGTGACGCATTGATTTGCAGTGGTTTGTATCAGAAATGGATCTCAATTGGAATGTTACAACAAATGACTGGGAGTTATCAAGTGTGAATTACAGTGTTTATGCAAATGTTCGGGTTCAAGTTATGCTGAAAATTATTGAGAAATGCTACTACCCCTTCCTGGCAATTATTGGTGTTCCTGGTGAGTGTGTATCAAGGCATTAAATCAACAAAGCATGTTTGTTGAGTCTTCTTGAAAGAACCAACATCGAAATATGAAGCTATAGAAATCACTGCTGACCGATAACGTACAATGCTCGTGTATTTTAACCTTCCATTCTGTTTGTTATCACTGTCCATTTGCATTCAGCCTAAAATTCATGTTATAAATTTGAAAAGATGCATTTATGCAGGGCAAACAAAGCAAGGTGATGCATGATGAACGTTACGACCTTTGAAGCACTAAAAAAGGGGAACAGGTGGATAGCAACTAGGTAAGTGGATGAAGTGTTAAGAAGGCTTGTGGGTATACTTGCCTTATCATATGGAAGCATTTGATCTTAGTGCAGGGAGGCTACACTAGAACCGTCTAAAATGTTGTTTCGGCTAAAATGAGAGTGGTTCAGGAGTCCACGATATATGGCAAATGTGACAACGTTGTCGAAGATGCGCAGGTGATATACCAGTGTATCACTGGACGAGATAGCTTCAGTTTTGAAGTTAAGTTGGAAAGACTAAGCTGTCAAAGGTGAAGAGAACGTGTCAGGAACAACATTTGACATCTGAAGTCGGATTCTGTGAGGATAGGGAGACAAAAATTCGCACAAAATTTCAGAAGAATTTCCATGTGCACGTGCAATGATAAGGCAGATAAGGCTAAGGATCAATTGCTGGAAAATGGGATTACGCTTCATTGTTTATTGTCTATGACTGGCGCATTATACACGAGTTGTGGCTCTGTGTGATCCCTTGACTCGATGCCGTTATCACAGAAGCTTAAGATCAGCAAATCTGAAACAAAGTCTGGAAATATTCGGGACACTAAGGAGTGAAAAACAGTTATTATTAAAGATCGATGTTCTATCTTCGGAATTCTCTTCAACTAATTTGTCCATGAATAGTTTCTGCGTAATAATTTTCGAATCGTTGAATATTGAGAGACATTACATTTTTGTACTAACGAATTTTTGTGAAAGAAACGCTATCCGAAGCTAGGAATGCTGTGCACTCTCTGGTTAATGATGATGTTTGAGGTGTTTGCAGAGAATCTTTTCAGTTACATTAACAATGAGTGGACTTCTGCCCCTTTCGTCTGATATCGATTCATCCTTCCATCACCACTTACACAATATCAGGCATCATTCAAGGTAACCTCTGCCTTCATCATGTGCAGTTTTATTCTGCATTGGCCAAGTTGTTGAACTGCAAAAAATCAGACTACCAACATGCTTTTGTCCATGTCACCACTCTCATAATTCCAAAATCACTCGATACACCACTTTTCTTCTCCATTCTTCATTCTCCTTGAATTGAATTGCAACTGCGGTGTTCAGACAACTACGATAGTAAACACGATTTTGTGAAGCGTAGGTCGTCACTCACAAACATTATTGAATTATTTGAGAAGGTGAACAAGCAGGTGGATGAGGGTAAAGATGTTGACATGGTGTACTTAGATTTCCGTAATTGTTTGATAAGGTTTCCCGTGGTAGGCTATTGCACAAAATACGGAGGCATGGGATTGGAGGTGATTTATCGGGTTGGGTAAGAAATTGGCTCGCTATAAGAAGGCAGAAAGTGATGGATGGCGAGAAATGTTCATCTTCGAGTTAAGTTACCTCAAGGATATTTTTTGGAGCCAATGCTATTTGACATTTTTTGTAAATGCCCTAGATGACGGCGTAGAAGGATGTGTTAGTAAATTTGCAGATGGAACGAAGACACGGGATCTGTCCATAGTGCTGAAGGATGTTGCAGGTTACAGATGGGCATAGATAAGCTGAAGAGCTGGTCTGAGAGGTGGCAAATGGAGTTTTATGAGAACAAGTGCTTGGTTGCTTACTTTTGAAGGAACAACAGGCATAAAGAGTATTGGGATAATGTTCAGATTATTGGTAGTGTCAATGAGCAGAGAGATCTTTTAGTCCATACGCCAAGATCCCTGAAAGTGGCCACCCAAGTTGATAGGGTCGTTAAGAAGGCTGACGTTGAGTTTGGTTTATTGGTAGAGGGGCTGTGTTTTGGAGCCACGAGGTAGTATTGCAGCTATACAAAAGTCTGGCGCATCTGCACTTGGAGTATTGCATACAGTTCTGGTGACTGCATTATCAGAAGGATGTGAAAATTTAGGAAACGTCTCAGGAGAAATGAATTTGGGTGTTTCCTGGTATGGAGGGGTGGTCTTATGGAGAAAGGCTGATGACATTGGTGCTGTTTTCGTTGGATAGAATGAGGTTGACAGATGAATTAATTGAAACATCTAATGTTATCAGAGGATGAGATTGGCTGGATAGGGAGAGTCTTTTTCCACAGATGGTGATGGCTAGCATGATGGGGCGTAGCTTTTGAATTGAGGGGGATAGATATAGGATGATTGTCAGAGAAAATTTCTTTACTCAGAGCATGGAACGCCCTGCCTTCAACAGAAGGAGACTCACCAACTTAAAGGGAATTTAAATACTCATTGCATAAACATGTGGATGAAAACGGAATAGCGATGGCCTTCAGATTGATTCCACAGTTTGGCGCAGCTTCAAAGTCCAGGAGGCCTGTACTAACTTGTAATGTCCTATGGTCTATGTATGACTGTTGAGAGGTCAACACACGATGAACGTTCTGAAGTTGCATGGATGCTATAACGGTTAAGCAAGGTAGATTACCTTTCCAAAAGTTCAAGGAATTTCTTTTTTATTTTACGAAAATCCAATACGTGAAAAGCCTTCCGAAATTTGTTTTTAGTAGATAGTGAATGGAAATCGTAGTGCATCCTACTGTGCTGATCTGCACTTTCCTGCCTATGCTTGGCATGTCATACTATCTTCTTTCAAAGCATCAGAGTTGAAAAGCCAGGCGCTTGAAAAGACAAAGCATTTCAGGCAGTATCCGAGATGCAAGAGAATCGACGTTTCCAGCAGGACGCTTCTCATGACTACCAAAGCATTACAATTTTGACAGTGCCCTAGGTTTGAAAAAATATCATTCTTGTCTGTCAGATACTGCAAAATTCCTGGTCATGAACCTTGGATATTAACAAGTAAGCCACTGCTACTCACGAAAGACACATAACAAGAAAACAATCACTCTTTGATAGATTTTAAGCACAGATTTATCGGTATCCTCATGGAAATTTCTTTTCACATGTCTCAGAAGTTTTTAGTATGAACAATCTTTGATCAAACATGCATAACGTCACACAGCATTAGAGAATTTTGAAAATGTGCCGAGAATAACCGATTAAAACATCCCATAATGTTTGGAGATACTCTTCAGGAAATGTTTTCGGAAGTCTGAAAATGGTTCAGTTCTGCATTGTCTCTATCACCTCCCATCCATTTTGCAATGAGTATGATGCGGTCCTTGCCTACAGTGTCAAACATTATTCATTCGATCTCAATTCTATACTATCCGAAGAGGAAATTAATCCGGAGAGTTTGCCTTAGACCTTGACGTAAATCGTTTGGTAAAGTAATGCAATGCACTTACGTTGGTGGGAAATGTTGCCGTCTTCTCTCCGAGCCTCCTATCAAACTTTCACAGCAACGACATGTACAATTGTTGTCATTAAGACATCATTTTTGTTTCAACAAAATTCGCCTGCATTTCCCAATGAAAATAAATTGATGCCTTTAATTTAATAAGGTTCCAGACCTCAAAGTCGTGCGAAAACGGATACAGATTTTCTCAACGGTGGTATAGAGCTACAACTTCCATCTGACTCTGAAGCATGGCACATTTTGTCAATGCGACTACACTGGTGGGTGGTGATTGGGTGGGATTTTGTTCAATTATTAAATGAAAGTCATTGCTTTATTGGATAGTTCACAGATATTTCAGTAGCCAAGCTGCCGACAAGGAGGAATTGTTTGCGGAGCAAAGCTTGAAAAGATTGCTATTTTACTCGCAGAGTCGCAGCGTCACAACAGTGGAAACAGACCCTTTTGGTACAACCAATCCATGCCGACGATGTTATCTGTCCAGTCTGCCTGCGCTTGGCCTATATCCCTCCAGAACCTTCCGATTCACAAATGATCCAATTACCTTGACCTTCACCCATTGTTTTCTCCAGCAGTTCACTCCACACTTGAACATTTCTCTTCAAGTTGCCCCTTACTTCCTTTTATAAATCTTCTCCTCTCACCTTCAAAATGCGGTCTCTCGTTTTGAACTCCACCACCCGAAGGAAAATTCCCTTGTCATTCACGTTATCTATGACTCTGATGATTGTACAAGAAACGTAATATGGTCACCCTTTAGCTCCGACCAGTGAAAACAGTCCCAGTGTTCCCAGTTTAGATTTATAAGTCATAACCGTTATTTCCCCAATAAATCTTGCGGATAATTCATCTCTATGACTCTCTAGTTCAACAACATCTTTCCTATAACAGGGTTACCAGAACGGCACACAGTTCTGAGAGATGATCTGGTTGAAACACAAAGAAACTTAAGGGCATAACATTGTAAGTACTGAGAGGATGTTACCACTTTATGAGAATTTCTGAGAACAGTGAGCACAATATCAGAATTACCGAGAGTCTCTTTAAGTCAATTTCATCAGTATTCTCACTGGACAAAGACAATTCTGACCAAGAAAATGCTAAAATGTCGGCTACTGGTCTAGACGGGTTTGTGATCAGAAGAGGATGTGTTAGCAATTCTCGGAAGTGTGAGCATTGATAGGTTCCCTGGGCCGAAATTGATTTATACTAGGATTCTCTAGGAAGCCAGGGAGGAGAATGCAAGGCCTTTTTAATTCATCTTTATGTCATTATTATCTACAGGAATAGTGCTAGAGGACTGAAGGATAGCAAATGGTGTCACTTGTTGAAGAAGGAGAGTAGAGACACCCCTGGCAATTAAGGACCAGTGACCCTGACTTTGATTGTGGGTAAAGTGTTGGGAAATGCTATAAGATGTAAGATTTATTGTCATATATAGAATAACAAGTTAATTTGTCATAATCAATACTGTTTTATCAAGTGTAAGTCATGCCTCAAAAACCCTATTGAGTTCTTTGAGATGGCGACCAAAAGTTCGATGACGGTAAAGCGGTTCATATGGTTTATCTGGATTTCAAGAAGATGTTTGATCAGGTTACCCACAATAAGTTATTGCACAAAATAGGAAGGCATGGGATTGAGGGGGATTTATCGGTGATTGGATCAGAAATTGGCTAGCTGAGAGAAGGTAGAGGCTGCTCATCCTGGAGATCAGTGCTGTCCCACAAGGATGCATCTGGGAGCAACAGGAATAATGATTGCAGGTCCTGGACTCATGGTAAGATTCTTTGTAGCGTAGATGAGCAGGGAGATCTCGGTCTCCATGTACATCGATCCCTGAAAGTTGCCACCGAGGTTCATAGTTTATTTTTTAAAAATATGACATATGGTGAGTTCACTTTTATTGTAAAATTGTAAAGATTCAGTGTCACAATGTCATTCTGCAGATGGACAAAACTCCAGTGTGGCCGCACTTTGTACACTGTACACTGTTCAGATCAGCGCATTTTTGGAAGGTTGCGGAAGCATTGCAAACGGTACAAAGGCGATTTAATGGAATACCGTCTGGTATGGAGGGAATGTCTTCTGATGAAAGCCGAAGGGTCTTGAGGCACTTTGATTGAGAGATAAGAAGGCTGAGAGGTAACTTAATTGAGACACGTGAGATAATCAGAGGGTAAGATAGGGTGGATAGTGAGAGCCTTTTTTCTTTCGATAGAGATGGCCAGCAAGCGGGGGTATACTTTTACGTTGAGGGCTGATAGATATGGGACAGATGACAGAAAGCAGTGCCTTTATTCAGATAGCAGTAGGGGTGTGGAATGCACTGCCTGAAACAGTATTGGGCTCACCAATTTTAAGCGCATTCAAATGGATATTGGATAAATGTACGGATGAAAATTGAATAGTGAGGGTAGATAGGCTTCAGAATGGTCCACAGGTCCGTGTAACATGAAGGACCGAAGGGTTTGTAATGCACTGTAATGTCTTATGAGCTATGTTCTATGCTTTAAGATTGAAATATGGAGGAATGTTTACTTTTAGATATGTTTGGATCTATGGAAGGATGTGCCAGACAGAACTGTCGGAGCACAGGCTTTGGGCATTCTTAAGGATGAAATAGATAGATTCCTCACGCGTAGGGGAAACAAGGGCTATGCTGAGTGGACAATAAAAGTGGACGTGACGAATGTCAGGTGGGTCATGATCTGATAGAGCAGCAAACTAGGCAGAAAGATTTGAATAGCGTACTCGTGTCCCTCTTTTGTATTTTCTTATAAAGAATTCAGAAGGAATAATGAAGAAGGAAATTATTTTCATAATTTTCCGATTCAGCCACTTGTCATTTTCTCTTTCTTTTGATTCACTGCATTAAAATATTTAAGGTCGTCTACTCCTTGTACAAGCACTGTAATAACGGGTGAAAAGTAGAAGAATTTTGAATGTTATTGTACATATATGTAAGGTGACAACTTTGATTCCAGCTTTATCCCCGGAATGGGTCAGAATTTATTAGAAGTTAGAGGGTCGTGGAGTAATCAGACTGACACATGCAAGATGCTGAGATGGACTTGACTGATTGGATGTTGAAAAAGTGTTTCACTCTTGGTGATGATGAGAACAAAGTGAAAAGGTGCAAAATGAAGGAGTTAGCAATTTAGAAAGGAATGACGGTTATCTATTTTTTGTCAGTGCATTGAGGATTTCTGAAACTCACTACTTCTAACAACTTTCGAGGCAGTGTTATTTCTTTCAGTTTAAGGTTAAGCTCTGTTGAATCTGAAGCAACGACTCAGTCAAATGCTGCTAGCTGGTAGAGGGGTAATTAGGAAACGAAATGCCACAATCTGATCAGTTAAGACCATATCCCATGCCAAAACAGGACAGAGAGACCGAATGGCCCACTCCCAATTCGGTTTTGTCTGTATTCACATTGCCTTTCAATAGCTGACAAACTACAGTGCAACTGCAGTCAATATTACCTAGAAGGATTTTTTTTTAAGATACCTATGCTCTGGTTGCTGTGCTTTTCCTAAGGATTTTGTGCAAACACTCTGGAAGCACCTCACATTTACCTTTTTCAATGTTAAAATCAATCTTTCTCATCGCATTTTCAAGTTTCAATTGAAATAGAAAGGAACTGGAAAAAAGGTCGAGGGCGTCTTATTTTGCATTTTTTGTGGTTTGTAGAACCATTTCTAAATTACAACATTTCTTGAATTCTCTCAACCCTTGTGTTACTCTGAAAGACTTCGTTTCTAATCAGTTCTATGTGTAAAACGTAATGCTTTCAATTAGACACAAAATCTTGACCATTTGGGAACTTTCAGTATGACTACTCCGTTTGAGGGTTCTCCCCCTTCCTATTAATTACAGGTCATTTACTGATCGAATATAATGTGACTTGCAACGTTATCATCACTTTAATCTAGACTCTGGTTTCCAGCATCTGTAGTCCTTGTTGTTGCCTGGAGAATCAAGCGCACCTGCGCTCTTCTATCCCAACACTTATTTTAAAATAAATGATGCTAATGTCCTTCCTCAGGTATTAAATGTCGGCACCTATTTAATGTCCGCATTAAATGTCAACATTCCAATTTTATGTCAGCGACAATTAACTGGAGTAAATGTATGCCATCTTTTCCGATTGTATATCAACATTTTTATCATCTGCAAACCTCTAAGGTCGACTGTTGAATTATTTGTGGACATCTCTCCAAATTGATGGACATTTCAGATACGTTAGAGATACCAATCAGTTGTTTGCAAGATTAAATGTAATGCTTTCAGAGATTTCTTGCAAATTCAATGCATAATAAAAGTGTAGAACATCACGACATAACTCATAAAGTAGTGAATGAAGATTGTATATTTAACTCCATTCTTATACACATCTTCCTGTTGAATTTCATTTTCTCACAGTGAACATACTGACGATTTTCATCTTATCTCGGAGGAAGTGTGGTCTCTCCAATTATATAACTCACTATCTCGTCGCCATGGCCGTGGCAGACCTGCTGGTTATTATTTTTGACCTAATACTAAGGCACATTCCTATTGTTCACAGGGAAGAATTCATTTTTATGATGAATATTCCTGTGTGCAATATCCATGCAGCCATCCTTTATGCAGCCACTGACTGTTCCGTGTGGTTCACCGTCTGTTTCACATTTGATCGATTTGTGGTCATTTGTTGCCCAAAGTTGAAAAGTAAATATTGTCGAGAGACCATGGTGGCAGTTCCACTTGGAACTGTGGGTGCGGTCAGTTGTTTAAAGAACATATTTTGGTATTTTGCGTTGACAGATAAATATATTTTGGATAATACTCCCTGGTTTTGTGATGTAACTGACAGAGTTGCATCTTCTAAGATCTGGCTTACAGTCGAATTCTTTCATCACATTCTCACACCAGGTTTACCTTTTCTACTGATTGTAATATTAAACATTGCCACCGTCAGGCATATTTTACTGGCTAGCAAAGCTCGAAAGAGGCTGCGTGACCAGACCAGGGACACGGAAATGGAAAACAGAAAGAAATCTATTGTTCTACTGTTTCTTATTTCAGCGAACTTTGTACTGTTATGGTCCTTAATAATGGTGTTCTCTATTGTAAACAGAATGGGGAATTTAGGGTATGTTTCTGTTCCTCCACCATATTTTATAATACAGATTGGCTTTATGCTACAGCAGCTCAGTTGCTGCACTAACACATGCATTTATGCCGTGACTCAAACGAAGTTCAGAGAGCAATTGAAACTAATTGTAAAATATACATTTATTAAAATTGCAACTTTTCTGATTTGAGTCGAGTAGTTGAGTGGAGATTCTGTGGAAAGAAAAATGCCACAATAAATAATAATTCAGGTGTATGGAATCAACATTCTGATAATGTAGGTAGACTAAGTGCTATCAAAGACTGGATCAGTTTAGCGTAAAGTGGCAATGATTCAACCTATTTAATGTGAAAATATATGATATCACTGACCAAAGCTCAAGTTTCCGAAGCGAAATGTGATGTTCTTGTGAACCGAATACTCCTTGGAGTTTCTGAGAACAAGATCCAGTCTCATTCAATAATGTGAATGGGTGCTGATTAGGGAGGCACATTTTACAAATAAGGTGTCACCCATTTAAGGTTGAGTGCTTGCATGTGCTTTATTGGAGCGTTGTCGGCAGGAAGTGGGTAGTGGAAGAATGTCATTAATTCCAATATAATTCTCAGTCTTAGGACTACTGTTTCACGGAAGACAGTCGATGTTGAATGTTTTACGAATTTAAAATCTTAATTGAACTGAAGTTGTTGTAAGTTGGCTTTGAATGCTGCATTGTTAGTGACAGGATCAGACTGATTCCAACCACCGGTTTTCAGGTGTTATTTTACTAAAATATGACGAGTAGACAGAACAGACAGCCCCTGTTTTTATTTAATGTTTTTTTTCCAAATGACAATAAAAGACTTTCAGACATTTTATTCCTTTTTCTGATATGGGCTGTCTATTGTGTTGCATGCAGACACCAATAAATACATTCCTCCTCATTTCCGTCTACTTTTCCCTGGCATTTTTGTTTCACTGAACCTGTTTGTGGACTCAGCATCATTTGGGTAATATCCAATTGGATACAAATAGCCACGATCTGTGCAAACTTTGCAAGGTTCAAGATGATCAATGCTGGTCATCGGGATTTCTATGGAATTAAATCTACAACAATTAAATATACAACTATTCAACCTTCGCATTGATTAGTCTGGAGAAAGTGTGGACTGCAGATGCTTGAGATGAGCTTGGAAGAGCGTGGCGCTAGATAAACACAGCCATTCAGGCAGCATCCCAGGAGCAGGAGAATCAACGTTTCAGGCATAAGCCCTTCATCATGAATGAGCTGATTAGTCAGTTCTACCTTCGTCATGTTTCCACCATAGGAAACACGTGGTTTGTTCTGATGGGGTGACTGCGAGGCTTGACAAAAAAACCATGACTGGGGTTGTATGCAATATGTTAAGGGCATCAAATAGGAACATTTTGTAGTGGGTTGGCGGATTATGTTTTGGTCAAAATAGGAGTTTTGTGAATCAGATCACCTTGCTCATAGATCCTGATAGATATTAATTGAGTATTACCAAGATGTGTCATCAGTGTACACAATTGATATCTCATACACGATGTGAGAAGAATTGCCTTACATCAAGACTGTAAATTAAACACAATTAAAAAATCTTAATGACACATCTGTAAGGAAAACATTTGAATGTCGTGATGAAATTGAATACGCCTCCTGTTATAGGAAGGATATTATGAAAATAGAGAGAGTTGTAGAAAAGATTTATCAGGATTTCACCAGTTTTTAGTTGAAAAGAAGGTCTGTTTGGGCTGGAAGTTTCATTTTTCACTGGTGGGTAGCAAGTTGAGAGATGACATTATTGATAGAATAATGAGGTGCACAGATAAATGACTTTTCCACAGGGTGGGGGATTTTTCGACTCGGCAGCGCGTTATTTTGATGGAAAGAGAATTTTTATAAAAGAAGATATTCTTTTAACTCAGACGTTAGGTTGCATGTGGAATGAACTAGTGGAAGATGTGGGCACTGTTACAACAATGAGAAGGTGCTTGGACAACCGCATGATCAGGTACCTTTGGAGGAATATGGGCTAGCAGCGGGCAGGTGGAAGCATTTTCGTTTGGGATTGTGTTCGACATGGACGGGTTAGACCGTTGTGCTGTATGAATCTTTGACTATCTTCAGCCGTGACTGATCAAACGTGCTTCTGAGCTTTCATTTGATTGTACATTGATCAGAATTCCCTGAAGTAAGAGGCTAATGTTCCACCTCGTGTCATCACTGGAAATAAATTCTAGTACATTGCAATTGACAGGACCGATCACTTAATGGCATAGCTCGGCCATTCGGAGTCTTTGACTGTCACTGGTTGCACAACTCCAAATCTGATGTCTTGCCACGTGGCACAATTAATCATTTGCATGATTGTCCATCTCCTGAATGGAAATTGCCCCAGCTCTAAAAGAAATGTATTTGCTGTGTGTGATGGTCAACTGCAGCTCAATATTATTCCAGAAGCCTTGGCTGTCTCAGCTGTCTCGTGGTGTATTGGAAATGTTGAATGAGTCAAAGTTTTGCCGTGTTACAACAGGGCATGTTCATGGAACGCAGTTTGCGCCAAGACCTATCATGTGAAGGAGTGGATTCAGAAAACTTAAAGTGGGAAAATTTCAAAGGATACTAACAGTGTGATCAGTGTTCTGACTTCATTTCTAAGTTAATGGATGACACAATCGAAGTGGATTGGATCTTAAACAACAAAGATGCAGAGATCAGGAAAGGAATGGAGAGCTTATTGGTTTGTTGGAAGGACAACAATCTGTCATTCAATGTTAGATAAACAAAGGAGCTGGTAATCTTCATCAGGCAGGGAATAAAATGTGTCCCTAGTTTTATCAATGTGGTAATGTAGAGATAGTCAGCAACTTCAAATTCCACACAGTACAAATAATCAACAAGCTGTTCTGCTATAGGACATTGACGTTTTAGGTCAGAAAACACACCGACACCTCTAAGTCATCAGAAAGCTAAGGCAACTTAGCATGTTCACAATGCCTCTGACGTTTTATTTTTATAGATGCACCACCGAAAACATCCAGATGCATCACAGCTTCGTATGTCAGCAGAACTGCCCAAGACTGAATGAAATTACAGAGAATTGAGAACACAGCCCAGTCCATCGTGGCAACCAACCTTCCATCCACTGACTTCATATGTCGTTCCCACTGCCACAGTACAGCAAACATAACAAAAGACCCCTTCTACATTGCTTCGACTCCCTTCTATCCTCTTCCATCTGGCCGAAGATGCAAATGTTTGAAAACGCATGCCAATATTACAAGAACAACTTCCTCGCAGCCATTATCAGATTTTAGAACAGGTCTCTCATATATTGAATTTGGTTTTTCTCTGAATAATTTCTGTAGCTATAAGACTGTATTCTCCATTGTGTTCTATTATCTTGATGTACTTATGCAAGTTATGATTTGATTGGGGAGGACACCAAACAATGTCTTTCACTGAATTTAGGCACATGTGACAATCATTGAAGCAGCACGGTGGCACAGCGGTTAGCACTGCTGCCTCACAGCGCCAGAGACACGGGTTCAATTCATAGTTGAGGTAATTGTCTGTGTGGACTTTGCACGTTCTCCCCGTGTCTGCGTGGGTTTCCTCTGGGTGCTCCGGTTTCCTCCCACAGTCCAAAAATGTTCAGTTAGGTAAATTGCCCATGCTAAATTTGCCCGTATTGTAAGGTGAAGGGGTAAATGTAGGGAAATGGGTCTTGGTGAGTTGCTCTTTGGAGGGTCGGTGTGGACTTGTTGGGCCGAATGGTCTGTTTCCACACTGTAAGTAATCTAATCTCAAATAAAATTAATGCAATAAATGACATAGAGTGAATGGGGATGTGATGTGATGCCCATGTTAACAGTCGTGCCACAGGCATGTGAATGTAAAGAAACAAGCGAGAGACAGAAAGGGGAAGTGATGGAGAGAGGGAGAGAGAAAGTGGTCACAGAGTTATATAATTGTCACAGGAAAGAAGCAGATCACTCGGCCTATCATGCTAACACTTGCTCTTCAAACAAGCGTCATTCCTTTGTGCCAACCTTCCACTTTCTCTCCACACACTTATTCTCAATTTCTCTTCAGATAGACATTCCATGCCCTCTTGCATATATCAACTTATACTGCCTCTGCCAGACGTACAGACACTTTTCCCGATGCCCTGAATTGCTATTGAGTTCATGTGCATTTTGTCACATCACTTTTGCTTATTCAGCAAATGACTGTGAATTTGTGCTGCATCATTCCTTTACCAATGTATGCAGCATATTCTTGTCGCTGTCATCTCTATCGAGCTATCCCTCTTCCAGCCAAGGACCACTGTCCCAGCGGATTCCATCTGTCCTCATAACGTTTGCATTCCATCTCTACAACCGGACTTCGAAATAGCTTTCATGCATATATTGAAACGTTTCAGCACTGCGTAAATTGGAATATCAGTCTCTGTGCTTTCGAACCTCTTCATAATACTTCACTTGTCTGGTAGCTTCATTCAGGTAATGGTATGTCTACTTTCATTTGATACATTGATACATGAAACATCACCGCATGGAAATTGTTTGAGTGACACTCCATCAAGTGTGCAACACAATAGAATATTGTCTACAATGTTCATATAATCGCATCTTTATTAATGCTCAGAAAATGGTCTTTCAACCGTGCAGTTGCTCAATGTTTCGACAGTAGATCTGGATCGGCTGAGGCTTGGAGGGGAGAAGGACCTATTCCTGGGCTGTAAACCTTCGTTGTTCTTTGTTCTTTGTACCCAAACTACAGAGTATACAGATTTCACATTATTAGGAACAATGGTGAAGCAATGCTTCACTACCAAGTTGTTCACTTGAGAGATGTCACTGGGTTGTGTCTTTGAGTAAAGAGCACATTATCGCTGACCTTATGAGGGAGGGATATGCTGCCAGTGGAGAGATCAAGATAGAAGTATTTCTTCAGATGAAGTCGTTGGTTCTGTTAGTAAGCATTGCATGTGAAACTATTTACCTCATTAAAAAATGAGTCGAGTTTATTTTATTAAACGCACAAATTGAATGATTGGATGCTGAATAAATGTCTCACCTTGAGGAGAGTTTTGAATCAGCCACCGGAGTGTTAACATCAAATTGGTTTGAAGCAAAGGAACATGCAAATTGAATCAAATTGTTTTTGCACTTTGCAGTCTATCCGTTTTGACCTAAGAGATGGATGGACGTGCTGTGGTTCGTTTCGCCAAGATGATTGTTTTGTAAGACGTAAATGTTTGGCTGAATCAAAAGAAAGAGTGACCCAACAGGGACAGTGACATAAATTGAGGGCTCAAGGGCAGAGTCATTAACTGGTTCAGAGAAGAGGAGGTTCAGATTGGGGAATATTTTCTGTGCCTCTCTATGTCTGTTTCTCTTCATTTGATTCGATTGTTCTCTCTCTCTCCCTCTCTCACTCACTGTCTCCTACTCTCCCTCTCTCTCGCTTTTTGTCTCAGTGCCTCTCTCCCTCTGCCTCTTTCACTCTCACTGATTCTCCCTCTTTCGCACCCATGCCTCTCTCTCCCACTGCCTCTCTTTCTCCATATCTCCCTCTCTCACTCACTGTCTCTGTCACTATTCTTTTCTCTCTCAGTGTCTTGTCTTCCTCAATGACTCTCTCTCTCTCTCTCTCTCTCTCTCACTGGCTCTCTCTCTCTATGTTCCCTTTACTTGCTCATTCACCACCTTCGTTTCTTGTGTCTCTCTGTGTTGACTCTCTGTTTCTGAATTCCTCTGTCTTCATTACCTTTTCTCTCTCTGTCCTTCGCAGTATCTCTGTCTCTTATCTCCCTCTCTCTTAAACGGTCGTTCTCTCACACACACTCACACTCACTATCGATTTCTCTGTCCATCTTTCTCATTCTTTTCCTATGTTCCTCTCATTGTCTGTCTCTCTCTCTCTCTCTCTTTCGTCGTTTCTGTCTATATCTCACTCTGTCACTGACTCTACCTAAGTCTCTGTCTGTCGCAGGACCTCGCCCTCTCTCTCGGTCTAACTGACTCCATTTCACTCATTCTCTCTGACCCTCCCTCTCCCCCACTGTATTTCTCACTCCTACAGTCTCTCTCTCCCTCTTTGTCACTGTCTGCCACTTTCTGTCTTTTTCTGTATCTCTCTGTATCTGCCAATTCCCCTCTATCAGACTGTCTTGCTTTCTCCCTCACAGTATTGCTCTTTCACACACATGTTGTCTCTCTTTCTCTCACTAATTCTCTCTGTTTCTCTTTCTTGCTTCCCCGCCCCCATGTCTCTCTAGTTATCTCTCTCTTCTCGTGTATCTCTGTTTCTACTCTGCCTCTGACTTGCTCCATCTCACTATCTCTCTCGACCTCTGTTCTTCACAGTATCTCTCGCTCACACTGTCTCTCTCTCACACATACACACACACACACACACTCAATCTCACTGTCTTTCTATTCCTCTGTCTCTATAACTCTCCCTTTTTCTCTCAATGGCTCTCTCGCTGTGTCTCGCCTCTATTCCTGTTTCCCACTTCTTACCTATTCCTGTCTCACTGTCTCTCTCCCTCAGTTTCAAACCTCTGAGGTAGCAGTGGAAAAAACCTAAGCTTTTGTATATTGGTGTATTCACTGAATAAATCAACTGTAATTATCTATCCCTAACTGTTTTCGAAATGATTACGGTGAACTGCGAATCCCATCTATGGGAAGAAACCAGAGTTAATGCTTCGAATCTGCTCGAAGATGCCTGCTGCATGGAACGCAGAGTAAGTAGCTTTTATTTTGTTATGGATCAGGCCAGACCCCCTCAAACTGTTTTAAGAATGTAGCGGAGACTCTAATTTCATTCTATTTTAAAGGCAGAAGTGAAATGTGTATACCCGGTGTAATACAATTGGTGAAACTACTCGGCTTTCAGCAAAACAGAATTTATTTAAACACAACAGTTGAAACACAAACTAAAGAAAGGGGAATTTAAAATAACCTAACTATGGAACACATTAACTGACCTGACACAGTAACTAAGACTAAGTAACTGTTCCAATACAGCTTTTTTTTTGTTTTGCGTGTTTTCTAACTGAGGTAAGAATAAAGTGACCCATAAAATCACATTTAGAATGCAGCACCTTACACTAACCTGGAAAGCAGATAAAAGTTAGGGTCTAGGCAATATACTTGATACTCTTCAGGGAGTTGGGTCAGTTCCATAATATTGGAAATGGGTGGGTAAAGAAGGAGGTAATGGAGAACAGGCCAGGACAGAACAGAAGCTGAATATGTGGCAATAAATGCGAAGTATAGCAGAGGATGGGCACTGGGAAAAAAGTGATCTTCACATCAGCCATGCTCCATCTTTGAATATGACCTTGATTGATCCTTTGTCACACAGTCACATACCTGTTCTTTTCCCACACCTATTGACACTTTCAGCTTCTGGAAATTGGTATGTTGCCTTCTTTAAAAAAAAAATCACAATGACTTTGTCTCCAGATGGCTGCCATTGTCTGAGTGAAGTCATTTGTCATCATCTCAGTTGGAAATGGTGTTCTGTGTGTCTGCTGAGTCCCTGGGCCCCTACTCTGGACTCCCAGGCCAGGGAAACACTTCATAATTGCACCCCAAGCCCTGTCAGAATCCTATACACGTCATTGAGAGACATCACCTTGAGATACCGTCCAGGCCCACCCAACCCCCTACTCTCCTCATAGGTCCAACCTGGCACAGCAAGAATTATTCTGATAAGTACTTGCTGCTGTCTCCTCACATCAGTTATCATTTTCCATTGGTACCTTGATCAACAGTGTACATAATACCCCAGCTGTGGTCTCGCTGTATATGCTTTCAATCTGTACTGAAATCCTTCGGCAATGAACGTCAACATGCAGTTGGTCTTTCTAACATGTTCCTACCCTGCTGCACATTCATTTTGGATTTCAGTGACATCTGGACAAGAGTGTCATAGATTCATACCGCAAGACAACAGACCCTTCAGTGCAACCTGTCCAGACCCATCAGGTTTCCCAAACTAAACTAGTTCCATTTCGCTGAATTTGGTCCATATCCCTCTGAACCTTTCCTATTCATGCATCTGTCCAAAGGTCATTTAAATGTTGTAACTGTACCTGTATCTCCCTCTTCCCCTGGTTGTCAGTCTACACATGAACCACTCTCTGGGTAAAAATGCTGCCCTCAGGTTCCCTTTGAATCTCTCTTCTCTCACCCAAACACTTCACACTCTAGTTTTGAACGCCCCGACCCGAGGGAAAAGACCTTTGCTATTCACCTCATCTACGTTCTTCCTGATTTTATAATGTCACCCCTGAGCCTCCTGTGCTGCAGTGAATAAATATCCCAACCTGCCTCTCCTCTCCTTATTAAGATTTGTGCTGAGAGTGAGAAAGATATAAAAGAGACCTCAAGGGCAACTTTTTTACGCAGGGGTGGTATGTGTATGAAATGAGCTGCCAGATGAAGTGGTGGAGGTGAGTACAATTCCAACATTTCAAAAGCATCTGGATGGGTACATGAATAGGAGGGTTTGGAGGGTTATGTCCCGGATGCTGGCAGGTGGGACGAGATTTGGATTGGGATATCTGGTCGGCATGGACGGGTTGGACGGAAGGGTCTGTTTCCATGCTGTACATCTCTATGACTCTATGCCAATATTGACCCATTCTGTCACTATTTGAATAATACTCTGCAATTTTGTCCCTTACTTCCTACTGACATGGACAATTTCACATTTGCCCCTTTCATGGGTTTAACAATTTACTTAACTTGTTTAGATCACTCCAAAGCCTCCTGTCCTTTTCTAAATCGGTTACAATGATGCACAGGTTTGAATAATCATCAAACCTGGTTATGTTTACGTTTGATTCAGCCATCCAAATTACTGACGTATGCTGTGAATAACTGGATCTTCATCAGTGTCAGTTTGTGATCAATATGTAATACTGGGAGCCTGTACAATATCCTGTGGGACGTATCAATCCATTAAAGGTACTGTGTAAGTGCACATTGTTGTGGACATTTTCAAGGTCCTGTTGTACTTGGAGTCTGAGTACGCATCTCCACCAAATACCTCGAAGAGAGCCGTAGGCCGATTGCACCAATTCTGAAATGTTAGCTTGACCCTATAACTCCTGGAAGAAATTCCAATCTTCACCTAAAAATCGTACCCATGGGAGAAAACCAGAACGTCTGCTGAATTAATGGGCAAACACCACGCAGGATGTTAGAGAATCATTTTTTTGTTTACTGATATGTGTGTCCTGTATCTCTTTCACTGTCTCGCCAATGTAGTTATGAATTGAACAAGCTGTTCTTTTCATCCTTTCCAGGTTTTCCCCGTGTGATCACTAGAGTATGCTTCAAGGATGCTGACAAATCGGAAAATCAGGACACTCTGCCTGTTCTTATTGGTATTGCTCACAATTCCCATCTCAGATGCAGCTATTCTGAATAACCATGCCATTCAGTAACTCTCAGGGAAACAGATCTTACCTGACTAGCTCTGTAATCTGGGGGTTACGCTCAATCTTAGGTCAAATCGGAGCCTTGTTGCCTGGAGCAGACTGAATTAAATAAAGAGGATACGGCAGGTATAGGGAGCGCTCTGTAGCTGTGGGAAATAAGTCTCAACCCATTACCCAGAACATTTATTACTCCCTGAAGGTCTTCCGTAGAACTATTACCGGATTTCCTCGGGTCACACCACGAAGAGTGAAATTGACAGCGTCCACTGACCCCAAACTAAGGGAGAGACCGAAATACGTCAGAGTGAGATTAGATTAGATTACTTACAGTGTGGAAACAGGCCCTTCGGCCCAACAAGTCCACACTGACCCGCCGAAGCGCAACCCACCCATACCCCTACATATACCCCTTACCTAACACTACGGGCAATTTAGCATGGCCAACTCACCTGACCCGCACATCTTTGGACTGTGGAAGGAAACCGGAGCACCCGGAGGAAACCCACGCAGACACGGTGAGAATGTGCAAACTCCACACAGACAGTCGCCTGAGGTGGGAATTGAACCCAGGTCCCTGGCGCTGTGAGGCAGCAGTGCTAACCACTGTGCCACTGTGCCACCGTGCCGCCCCTATTGATCGAAGAGAAAGTCCAAATCCCACACATGCAGGTAACATGGTACAGTATGCTGAATCATTTCACTCAGCTCTCAGGTTCCCTTTGTCTCCCTCTGTCCACTTCGCTTTTGTTTGTATTTTCTACCGGTCTGCAACTCTTTTCTCTCTGTCTATCTCTTCTATTCACTTGCTGTTAAGTTGTTTTATAACTTGTCCTTATGCCCCAGAAGTTTTTCTGTTCTTCCAAGATTCTCTCTACTACTAGTTCCCCCGACTGCTCCTGTAGCTCTCATTCTCTCTCCCATACTGTTTCTCACTCCTGTCTCTATCTATTTAAAACTATCACGTGTGGCATGGAGCATCGAGTAGTACATCAGTCAAAGGAACTTAAAGTGAAGCTACAGCTAGTTAGCAAAGAGACTAGTGACATTCTGTGGTTCATTGCAGGACAAACGTACAAAAACAAGTAACAATGTTCTGCTCTCTGTCACATTCCCCTGATTTTCTCTTTTAACCTCTGACTGATCCAAGAATTTGCTACATCACTGGGATATGCATACAAAGTGAATCAACATTGAATTGTGAATGGCCCACTTTCACATTTTCTATAATTGTATGGGCAAGGTTCTGAGTAACTCATCTCAAACTGGGCCTGCTGGCACTGCACAGAGAATGTTTCATCCGAAGTCCGTTCCTTGATTAGCTTCCCTACAGTATGGAAACAGGCCCTTCGGCTTAACAAGTCCACACCGACCTTACGAACAGTAAAACCCACTCAGACACATTTCCCCGCCCTATATATGCCCCTGACTAATGAACCTAACATTATGGGCAACTTATCAAGATCAAGTCACCGAACATGCACATCTGTGGACTGTGGGAGGAAACCGGAGCACCCGGATGAAACCCACGCAGACACATGGATAATGTGCAAACGCCACACAGACAGTTGCCTGAGGCGGGAATCAAACCCAGGCCCCTGGCAGTGTGAAGCAGCAGTGTTAAACACAGAGCTACCGTTCCGCCCCAAATGGCATTAGTTAATCACATGGGTTTTTTTTCCTGTCAATTGATTAATGATCATCGTTAGACTCTTAAATTCCAGGATTTTTTTTATTGAATTCAAATTCCCCCCACTGTGGAGGACTTTGAACCAAGGTTCCCAGAACATTATCTGGGACTTTGGATTAACTGTTTTGCAACAATACCACAAGGCCACCACTTTCCCTTTCAGTTTCAGCAAAGCAGATGGGCACTGGGTGACTGATTATGGCAGAGAACATTTCACCTTCCTGGTAGCTTTACCTGCTTGCTCGTGCTGAAATCCCAACTTCTTTGGACACTTGAAACCCAGCGAATCAACATGTCCTTTTGTTATCTCCCATGTGAACTTTTTCCTAAACCATCAATTTGGAAATTACCTCGCTGTCTTCCCAAACAGCGGCAGTCGTTGCCCAGAAAGTAAATTGCTGAACCCCGCCCAGATCAACGGGAACCGCACCGCGGCTCAGCTTTTCCAAACTCTGCTGAATAACAGAACCCAGCACAATAACCAGCCAGTGGGCTGTATCATTTTCTGCAACACCTATAGCCCTTGTCTCGATTACTGTTTCAGTAACACGGGGAATTGTCAGATTATCCTGCCTTGCAAAGTTCCCCATTTAGGGACACATGGACTGAACCAGACAATGGCAAGTATTTTACCTTCAGCAAATATTTCCATATGATGCAGATCAGAGCCGACACCAGGAAATCTAGGATAAGCTGTTTGCAGTGGAGAATACTGGGTTCCAACAGAAGGCATGATATCGAGGTTCTAATCAGGTGTACAGAATGCTCTGCACCGGAATACTGCATCAACCAGGTACCAAGGATTGAAAAAACATATGAAGCCATCTGGGAATTTCTGTAACAGTGGGTCATGCCTATTCTAATGCCTCCTTCGCAGTTGAAATTAGGGAAATAATCAGAATTTACAAAATATATGCTTTCTGTTTATCATTCAATTAATCAGATAAAATGTCATTGGAGAAATATAATCCATCATCAATTCAATAAATTCAAGAATCCCTCACAGTCAAAATCAATCCCATTCACAAAATCTTTTTTCCAATCCATCAACACTTCAGCAAATGCAAACCAACACTCGCCCAACGTTCACCTTATCATTCTTATTCCACCCCTGCTGATCGCTGCATACAGAGATGTTTGACAACAATGGGAAGAATATGCAATGGCATTCAAACCGAGTGCTGGAAATGTGTGTGAAATAACTACACTGAGGCTGATGGCCAACTCCGAGTCATCTTTTATTCACACATAAGCAGCCCTTGACCTGAGTAATGCCTTATACAGAGACAGCTATCAGAACGTCAGATTCTCTGACACTCCCCTTTATAATCTGACAGCCAGGGCTCCCTGATTGATTCACCTTCCTAATGGCTTTCCCTTCTTCCTAATCTCAATCAGGGAACTCATATTCTATTAGCTTCAGCTGGCTGATCAGGTCACAACCATACCATTATGTCCCCTGGAAATAATGCACACACTAAAGAGAAACAGTTACAAACCAGGGGAAAAGGAAGGCATGAAGCCATATTGGGGCGGGAAAGGGAACTACATGTTGAGGGTGGCCCAGAGAGTGGAAAAATATTGAATGAGAAGGCGACCAAAGAATGAGGGAGACAGGTGTAATTGTCTAGATGAAGCATTACATTTGGGAAATGGGTTAAGAGTTTTGTTACAGAGCATACCTTCAGTTTCCCCGACCTTGATTTGTAAATCTCTTTCAGTCATTGACCACTGCACAGTTTCTATATCATTTCCAAATGTCGTCTGTCCAACAGAATTGACTATCTGGGTATACCTGCACACTAAAGAAGGCAATTGCTAAATCCACAGCAGAGAACCATTGACTGTCTGGTGGAAAATGAGCTAATAAAGTACAGGGGTTGGGAATATTTGGGGCACGTGGGACAACAGCATTATTGACTGCCTGCAGGTTTTAAACAAATCTCCATTCCTCTGATTCATCGGGAATGTTTGCCTTTTTGATCAGAAAAAATGGGGGACCTCACCAATGAGTTTTTACAGGGGATTATCACTCCAGCCTTTAAGGCAGATGTGAAGACTGGAGTAACTCCTTCTATAGCCTTGGGTTTTAACGGGTATTGTGTTCTTCAAGGCCGATACTTCGGCCTCTGGGTTATTCTTATGAGTTCACAGCCTCGTATCAACCCATATCAGGTTTGCCTTTTACCCACAACTAAGTAGGGACCGCTTTTAATCTTGGATCCGAGACTTCTATCTTCGGGAAACGCCAAGCTTTCTTCCTACACTAACGCGGGTTACCTGGACTGTCCTATCTACCTGGGTTAGCTAATTTAGTCTCTTCCTATATGTCCGCATACCTGCGTTGAACAGATACCCACATCGCCCCTGAAGACCCAACTTTTCGTCCATTGTTACTACAGCACCCATGGTCCCAAATCCTGCCACCTGTCACTGGATGCCTTCGCCAGTGACACGTGAGGAGCGGAGCCTTCTACATCAAACATATAGGATCTACGTGCCATCACAGAGACTTTAGATAACTTCACACTCACTGCACATCTACGATATGTTTAAAAACATTCGTACAATAACAACTGATCTGGTTTAACCAATCTCCTGAACCAATCCTTCTCATATGATTCGTCAGGGCTATCGCAGTGTATGAGTGCTGAACATTGCAGCATATCTCCAGCAAGAAAATCCGTGTTAATAGGATTAACATGTTTACTTGCTTCCAGGGCGAGTGAATTGCTCACTGTACTTATCACTCTCTGGCTTTATCGCCACTCATTGACGTACATCAAGGGCCATGGGTTGTATTTTCCATCCTGCTCTGTTTAGTCTTCCCTTTTAATTACCTGAAAATCCATCGGAGCACTGAGCAAAACCAACACCAGTCTGCCTATGAGTTCCCGGCCCATCAGATTTGAATGACAGAATTTTGATAACAAGAATGAGAAATGGAATGTTTCCCCATTCCAGTTTTTGCACAATAGGGGTGTGGTCTTCCGGTTTCCTCCCACAATCCAAAGATGTGCAGGTTAGGTGAATCGGCCATGCTCAATTGCCCATCGTGTCCAGGGATGTGGTTGTGAGCTGGATTAACCACGGGAAATCAGGATTACCGAGAAATGAGAGGGAGAATGGGTCTGGGTGGGATCCTTTTGGGAGGGTCAGCGTGAACAGGAATGGGCCAAATGACCTGCTTCCCACTATAGAGATTCTTTGAAAATAAACATTGAAGAAATGGTTCAGAAAATGGTGACCTAATCTGAGCGCAGTTTTTCTTGATCTGGCAAACAGACCATAATTTCTAAGTAGGGTTGTTGAGACAGTGTCAGTTCACTGTTTGCTGCACACACTGATCTAACCTCACTGTCTCGTCTTAGTACTTGTATCTGAAAATGCTGCCAACTTCTGGGAGAGTTGTTTCAGGTCTGCGTGATTCCACCAGACCGCACAAATGTTCAAAGTCTAACAGGCGTTCGACAAGTTAAAAAGGAAGGTGAGTGGATGAAGGAGGGTGGAGCAGAAATAGGACCATAAAGTAACACTGGGCGAAAAAAGAATGCAGCACAACCCACAATTCCTCTTCATCCAAATAAACAGGTTGTCAATAAATCCCATTTCGAGAAATGACTACCCAAGTGATAAAAAATATTTGTAAATACGAGGAGCATGCAATTTGTAACTGCTCGCAAAAGGGTATTCATATCAGACAGGGCAAGGTTATTCTAACAGTCACGGTTATCATTTGAATGTGATGAATTGGCAGTAAACCACCCATGGTGCAGCTCCAGTGATTGGAGAAGTTAAACTGCTGGGCACTGCCTAGGTCCAGTCAATAACTGAGTAGCTCAGACATTGCTCTGGAAATCCCAAGGCATTTTTCTGTAAAGTTGTAACTCTGGCTCACCTGTCCATCCTCCAAGCCTCAGATGCAATGTGGCAGCCTCTCGATTGGAGAGTGTTGGATATTTCACAAACGGTTTTGTCGATGTGCAGGAACTGAGATGGAGACTTGGTGACTTTCCTGACGAAGCACTTGAGTTTGGATCTGCTAAAGTGACTGTTCAAAGAGACACAATTGGAAACAATTATTCCCCAGCCCCCTGTGAACCTGCAGCTGGGTATCCCACCACAGACTGTGAGGAAGTGCATTCCACACCAGCTCCTGCCTTGTAATCTCATTCTGTCTATGCACAGGGGAGAGGCAAGAGGGAGGTTCTGGAAAATACCTCCTTGTTGTAAACCAGCAGTGTAGGTTCAGCAAAAGTGAAGTGCCTAAGATAATCCAGACTGGGAGATTGTGCAGGAGCATGACGAGAAGTCTAGATAAAACACACTTCTTAAACATAAAAGAGAAATATTTCAACTTCCACTTCGAAAATGAGCAGAACTGATCAATCTGCTTTTCTACTGAACCGCTCACTTCCCTGAATTCCAGCCTGCGTGCTGTACGTGAGTTGCTGAGAGTCTCTCCTCGGAGGGAGAAAGGTCACACTCACTGGAAACATACGGCCTGAATCTTCCTGTGTTGCCACATACCAAAGGCTGCACAAAATAACCCATCTGTCCTTCTCTGGGTTGGAAGTTTCCAGAAAAACCCTCTCTTCTTGCTGTAGGAGACCGAGATTGAGAACAAGTCACATGGTTTCCCTCCAGGCAAGACTCCAGCCCTGTCGTTGTCCTTAGTTAGACAAATGCTCCTTCAGGGCAATGTCCATCCCAATACAGGTCAGATTTTTATTATCTATAATTTTTAAAAAGATAATTTTGGACACTTTCTTGCAGCATTAACTACACCTCCCCGATAGCCCCTAAACAACTTAGCTGGGAATACCTTCCGTGACCAATTCTCTCCTGCTCTCTTGGGAAGAGAATTCCACAGCCACACAACCCTGCAAGGGAAGGAATTGAGGTAGTATGGGCTGAGGTTAGAAACAGGAAAAGAGAGGTCACCCTGTTGGGAGATTACTATGGCCCTCCAAATAGTTCCAGAAATGTAGAGGAAAGGACAGCAAATATGATTCTGGATAGTAGCAAGAGTAATAGTGTAGTTGTTATGGGTGACTTTAACTTTCCAAATATTGACTGGAAATACAATAGTTCGAGTACTTTAGATGGGTCAGTTTTTGTCCAATGCATGCAGGTTCGTTTCCTGACACAGTATATAGAGAAACCAACAAGGGCCGAGGCAATATTGGCTTTGGTACTGGGTAATGAACCAGACCAGATGTTAGATTTGGCGTTAGGTGAGCACTTTGTTGATAGCGACCACAATTTGGCTATGTTTGGTTTAGCAACGGAAAGGGATAGCTATATAACGCACGGCAAGAGTAATTGCTGGGTAAAAGGCAATGATGATGCAATTAGGCAAGATTTAGGATGCATATGATGCGAAAGGAAACTGTAGAGGATGGTCACAATTGAAATATGTAGCTTATTCAAGGAACAGCTGTTGCGTTCCCTTGATAAGTATGCACCTCTCAGACAGGGAGGAAGAAGTTGAGTGAGGGATCTGTGGACTAAAAGAGAAGTTGAATCTATTTTCAAGGGGAAGGACAAGGCTTATGTGAGGATGAGACGTGATGGCTCAGTTGGGGCACTTCAGAGTGACTTATTAGCCAGGAATGAACTGAAGAGCGAGCTAAGAAGAGACAGTAAGGAACGAGAGAATTCTTTGGCCGCTCGGATCAAAGAAAACCTTCAGGATTTGTATAGGTATATCAGGAATAAAAGAATGACGAGACAAAGATTCGGGGAAATCAAGGATGGTAGTGGGAAGTTGTGCATGAAGTCCGAGGAGATAATGGAAGTGCTAAATGAATATTTTTTGTCAGTAATCACACTGGAAAAAGACAATGGTGTCGACGAGAATACTGAGGCTAGATTAGACAGGATTGAGGTTCACAAGGAGGATGCGTTTGCAATTCTGGAGTGTTTGAAAATGGATAATCTGGGCCGGCTGTGATTTATCTGAGGATTCTCTGGGAAGCCGGGGAAGAGACTGCCGAGTCCTTGGCTTTGAACTTTATGGCGTCATCGTCTACAGAAATAGTGTCAGAAGACGGCAGAATGGCAAATGTTGCTCCCTTGTTCAAGATGGGGTGTTGAGACAACCCTGGTAATTGAAGACCAGTGAGCTTTACGTCGTTTGTGGGTAAAAGTTTGGAGACGAGTTAGGATTGATAATTATTGACAGAGAAATACGTTGTTTAGGGATAGTCGATACCATATTGTGGAGGGTAGTCATGCCTCACAAATCTTATTGAGTTCTTTGAGACGGTGACCAGGCAGGTGGATGAGGGTAAAGCGGTTAATGTGTTGTATATGGATTTCAGTAAGGCGTTTAATAAGGTTCCCTACGGTCGGCTATTGCACAAAACACGGAGGCATGGGATTGAGGGTGCTTTAATGGATAGGATCAGAAATTGGCAAGCTGAAAGAAAATGGTAGTTGAGGGGAAATCTTCATCCTGGAGTTGATATACTAGTGGGGTTCTGTAAGGATCTGTTTTGGGCCGACTGTTGTTTTTCATTTTTATAAATTCCCTCGATGAGCGCGTAGATTGGGTTAGTAAATTTGCCGTTGAGTTATGGACACTCCTGAAGGAACTTGCTGGTTACAGAGAGGCATAGGTAAACTGCAGAACTGGGCTTAGAGGTATGAAATGGGGTTTAATGTGGACAAGTGTGAAGTGATTTACTATGGAAGGAGTAATAGAAATAAAGAGAACTGGGTTAATGTTGAGATTCTTGGTAGCGTAGAAGACCAGAGAGATCTCGGTCTCCCTGAACATAGACCCCTGAAGGTTTCCACACAGATTGATAGGGTTGTTAAGGTGACAAATGTGATGTTCGCTTCTATTGCTAGAGGGATCGAGTTTCAGAGGCACAAGGTCATGCTGCAACTGTACGAAACTCTGGTGCGGCCACATTTGGGAGTATTGTGGACAGATCTGGTCCCTGCATTAGAGGAAGATGTGGAAGTGTGGGAAAGTTTGCATGAATTTACTGGCATGTTGCCAGGTACAGAGGGAAGGCCTTATTAGGAAAGGGTGATGGAATTGAGGTTTTTGGCAGAGAGACGAATATTGAGACGTGACTTAATTGAGGCATATACGATAATCAGAAGGTTAGATAGGATGGACAGGGAGAGCCTTTCTCCTCAGAAGGTGATGGCCAGCACAAGTGGATGTGGCTCTAAACTGAGGAATGATAAATATAGGACAGATGTCAGAGGTAGTTTCTTTACTCAGGGAGTAGCATGGGCGTGGAGTGCACTGCCTGCAACAGTCGTAGGTTTGCCAAATTTAAGGGCATTTAACTGATCATTGTATAAACATATTGAAGAAAATACCATAGCGTTGGATAAATGGGCTCTGGACTCGTTTCACAGTTCAGTGCAACATCGAGGGATAGCGGGCCTGAACTGTGCTAGAATATTCTATGAATTTTCACTCTTCCCGGTCTTTGATGGGAGACTCCTTACTCTGAAGGTGTGCCCTCCTGACTATGGATTCTCTCCCTGGGGAAACAGCCTCTCAGCATCACCACTTTCTCATCCTTACTGAATCCTAGGATGTTCAATCAGGGCACCTGCTTTTCTGCAACTCACCAGTGAAAACACAGTCTGAATGTGCTGGACTCATCCCCACAAGTGAACCCTCAACAGTCTGACACTGAGCGTGACCTCATTGACACACTTCCCAGAAAGTATGATATCACTGTAAGCAGTCTCACAGTGAGTCTAGGTTCAAATACTCATTCTCAGTAACTGTACGGTTAATGTAAACGGTCTGTCAGTGACCTTGGCCTCATCGACACACCCGCCAGTTAATATACCGCGATTGTAAACAGTGTCACAGTGACTCTGACCTGACATACAGACCATCCAGCAACTACGTGGTGACAGCAAACAATCTCACATACAGTCACTGCAAACAGACTCAGAGAGAGCCTGTCCTCATCTAACCCCACAGTAACCACAGACTGATTGCAAAAAAGCCTCATAGAGAGCCTGTCGTCATCTACACACCTCCCAGTAACCATACAGTTACTGCAAACTGGCCTTATCTACAAAGACCCCAATAAAAGTATGAACATACCGTTCCCACAGTGAGGTGTCGTGTTGAAGGGTCAGCGGACTTGCAATGTTAACTCAGATTTTTCTTCACAGATGCTGCCAGACATGCTGAGGTATTCCATCAATTTTTGTTTTTGTCTCACACTGAGGTTCCCGTGATCTACACACCTCCCAGTAACTATACACTGATTGTAAAGAGTCTCACAGTAATTCTGCTCTGACAAGCACAGTTCCCAGTAAATATACACGGCCTGTAAAGAGTCTGGCCTGATGTGCACATCTCCCAGTAACTGCACACTGACTGTAAAGAGTCTGACAGTGAATCTGGCCTGATCTACACACGTCCCAGTATCTATACGCTGACTTTAAATAATCTCACGATGATTCTGGCCTGAACTACACACCTCCCAGTATCTGCACAGTGTCTGTAAACAATCTCACACTGAGTATGGCCTCATTTACACACGTCTCTGTCACTATACGGTGTCTGTAGACAGTCTCAGACTGAGTGTGGCCACATATACACACCTCCAGTCAGTATAATATCAGTGTAAAACAGTCTCTCAATGAAACTAGCCTCATTAATGCACTTTTTTTTTACAATATGGTGACTGTAAACCGTCTCATTGAGAGTCTGGCCTCATCTGCACACCACCCAGTTACTACATGGTGATTGTGAGCAGTCTGACAGTTTAAATTTCAAAATTATATTTTATGAATCAGAAATATGTTTCTGTATACATATAGTCACAAATGCAGTTTGGCCTTTTACTTTTGCATGTCATGTGACAATAAAGGATATTACAATAAAGAATATTCTGTTCAAGTAAACAAACAAAATACTGGAAATGACTTCAACCAAAAACCAAAAACGCTCTCTTACACTCACATAATTATACCGACGGGAAAGATTGGAAGGATCCGATAACTGAGCGAACCTCCATTTCCCTTCAGCAGGAAGACCTGAGATAGTAGTCTTCCCCAATGCAACGTGGCAGCAGCTGCCCCAAGCTCTACTCCATCCCTCAGAACGTAGTCCTGGACCTTTAGATGTGTCAGTCTGCAACACTCAGTCAGGGTCAACTCCTCGCTATGGAAGACCAACGAGTTTCAGCCAGACCAAAGATCATCGTTCACAGAGGTGACGGTCCTCCAGGTTTAGTTGATGTTTGGCCCAGTAACTATATGTTGACTGGCAACAGGTTCACAGTGACCCTGTATTGTTCACCCTCCTATCAGAGTCTGTTGCCTGTTTCACAGTCAGCCTAGCCTGATCCTTAATTCCTGTGAGTCAATACTTTGTGTCCTTTGCTACTTAGCCCCTGCCTTTGACAATAGAGCCAGATTTCCCTCCAGGCTGCATGTCATTCTCCTCACTGCCTAGGTGCTACAATGTAAACCACGTGTTTCTTCCTTTCCCTCCCGAATAGTTCTTGTGAACCCCAACCCCCTCCATGACCCCATCTTCCAACTGCAATGTTGGAGAATCCCCTCCATGGGCAATGCCATTACTTCTCCAGCTAGTTCATATTTCTTCACAAAACAGAAATCATACATCTGCAAGCAGATTGCTGTTCAATGGTGGAATTAAGTTTATTTTATATCCATAAATCAAAAGCAGAAAAATCACGTGGAGTTATACATGCGATTCATTTCACTAACACGGCTGTGCAAAGAAATATCTCTGCTGTTCAACGATTCCAACAGAACAGTATTGGAGAGAGAACATATGGAAATGATGCAGAAATTGCAGATCGATTAAGGGGGAACTGAAGACATGCTGCACCCAAACTCTGAAACGATTAGGTAAGTGGAATGCTTCATTAAGGCGATGAAATCTGTTTTACTCATTCTTTACTGGTCTCCTTGCTATCCGATTTTTTTCCACTCTCTGCGTCACCCCAAATGTGTAGTTCCCTTTTCATCACTAGCATGGCCTTATCCCTTCCTTTTCTGCGGATATGTAACTGCTTCTCTTTCGTGTGTGCTTTATTTCCAGGGGACATATTGCAGTCGTTGAGACCATACAGCTGGCTGGGTCTCATAGAATATGAGTTCCTGATTGGGGTTGTTAATCTGGCTGACAGCTAATAAAGGTCAGTGTCAGAGATGTGGTCTCTGAATGAGACAGTGATAAAGGGAAGGGCTGGTCATGCGTAAATAAAGGGGGACTTGAAGCAGGACACCAGGACACCAGCCTCAGTGCAAGTATTTCACATCCAACTCCAGCAATGGGTTTGAATGTTACTGTATAAAATTCGTATTAGAGTCACAGTCAGAGAGTTAGAGAGATATTCAGCAATGAAACAGCCAACCAGGTATCCTAAATAAATCTATCCCCATTTCCAGAATCTGGCCAATATTCGGTAAATCGCTTCCTATTCATATACCCATTCAAATGTCTTTTAATGGATGGATGGATTCATAGGAACCAGATGTATTTCAGTGAGGGGTTCGACAGGGTTCCTCCTGGTAGATTGGCTCGCAAGATTAGATTACATGGAGTACAGTCTATTCAACCTCTCTCTATCGATCAAACCCCGTAACCCTGGCAACATCATTGGAAATGGTTTCTGAACACTATCAAGTATTGTTGTGAAACATCTCTGACTGCAGTGATCAGCAAGATTTCGATAAGGTGAAAATGAGGACTGCAGATGCTGGAGATTCGAGTCAAGATTTGAGTGGTGCTGGAAAAGCACAGCAGGTCAGGCAGCATCCAAGCAGCAGGAAAATGGACGGTTCGGGTAGGAGCCCTTCATCAGGAATAAGACTGGTTAGAATAAGACTGACACTGAGAATGTGGGAACACTATTGGGTTGCATTTGCAGATGTGTTGCTGGACAGGAAAAAGACGTTGTGAATGCAATTGATTTTGACTGTGAGGGTTTCTTGAATTTATTGAGTGGATAACTAACATTTTATCTCTGATCACATCTAACATGATTCATTGAATGACAAGCAAAAATGATATCAGTGTAAGTTAGTAAATTCAGATTATTATACTGATTTGAAATGTGATAGATGCATTTGAACAGGCACAGCACCCATTTACAGAAATTCCCAGATCCCTTATTATGTTAAATCAATTCTTGGAGCCTATTCGATGCAGTATTCTGGTGCGGAGCATTCTCTGCACATGGATGGGCCTGTTCCATCACACCTTCTGACATGAAACCCGGTATTCTCCACTGCAGCCAGCTTTTCCCGGATTTCCTGATGTCGGCTCTCATCTGCATCATGTGCAAATATTTTACTGAAGACAAAATACTTGTGAATGTCTGGTTCAGTCCATATGTCCCGAAATGGGGAACTTTGCAAGGCAGGTCTGATCTCACAATTCCCAATGTTACTGAAACAGTGATCTAAACATGGGCTATAGGTGGTGTAGAGAATGATACAGCCCACTGGCTGGTTATTGTGCTGGGTTCCGTTATTCATTAGAGTTTGGAAAAGCTGAGCCGCGGTGCGGTTCCCGTTGATCTGGGCGGGGTTCAGCAATTTATTTTCTGGGCAACGATTGCCGCTGTTCGGGAAGACTACGAGGTAATTTCTACCGGGGTAGTTAAGGAAAATGTTCACATCGTCTTTAATGAAAGGATGCAATAACATCCTGTGGTTCAAGTCAACATTTCTGTTGGTCCTTCTGCACTGGGAAGCAGGTAAAGCCAACAGAAAGGCGAAGTGCTTCCTCCCATAATCGGTCGCCTGGTGCCCAGCTGCAAAGCAGAAACTGAAAGAGATAAAGTCAGGGTGTGTGTGAAGGAACAGAGTTTGGGTAAAACATTCTCTTTGCAGTATGAGTAGGCACAGTTAGCGATGAGTTACTTGGAACAACACCCACAATATTAAAGAAAACGTGAAACCCTGCAATTCACATTTTAAGTAGTTGCATGCGAAGGTCATTTTTGATGTAATTTGTATCTCTCCCCTGGTGTTGTAGTAAATTTGGGATCAGTGAAAGATTTTAAGAGAGAATCAGTGTAATTGCCAGAGAGCAGAACTATGTTACTTATTTTTGTACAAATCCTCCAGCAATGAATCAGAGAATGACACAAGCCTTCTTGATAATCGCTGTAACTTCATTTTAAGTTACTTTGACTGATGCATTACTTGATGCCGCATGATACATGGGATGGTTTGAAATACATAGAGACGGGGAGAGAGAAAGAGAGAAAGAGAATGAGAGCCACAGGTGCAATCAGTGGGAGCTGGAGGTGGGGAGAATCCTGCAAAAATTGTTAACCGGAAAAATGTTTGGGGCAGACACAGACAAACAGAACAAAAGACTTGCAGACTGACAGAAAATGGGAATAATAGCAAAGGAGGCAGAGAGATAAAAAGGGAAATTGAGAGGTGAGTGAGATGATTCAGTAAACAGCAAAATATTGCCTGTGTGGGGGATTTGGACTTTCTCTTCAAAGCTCACTCCGATGTACTTCACTCTCTCCTTTATTTCAGGGTCAGCGGATGCTATCAATTTCACTGTCAGAGATATGATCCCTGTAAACCTGGTAATGGTTTCCCTGGAAGTCCCTTCCTCTGGGAGTACTGAGAGTCCTGGTTAATAGGATCAGACTTATTTCCCACAGCTACAGAGCACTCCCTATACCTGCTGTGCCCTCGCCATTTGTGACCAGCCTGTTCCAGGCAACCAGGCTCTGGCCTGACCACAGACTGAGCAAAGCCCCCAGCTTACAGAGATGGTCAGATGAGATCTGTTTCACTGACACTTACCGATGGACAATGAGAGCCAAGGCACGGTTATCCAGTACAGCCGCATCTGACATGGGGATTGTGAGCAGCACCAACAGGAACAGGCAGAGTGTCCGCATTTTGAGATTTGTCAGCACCCTTTAAACGTACTGCAGGGAAAACACAGAAACAAAATCTGAAAAGGATGAAAAAAACAACTTGTTCAATTCATACTACATTGGCAAGAGCGTGAAAGATATGCAGGAATACACATAACAGAAGATATCTCTCTATCGTCCTAGGTGGTGTTGGCCCAGAAATTAAGCAGAAGTCCTGGTTATCTCCCATGGATACGATTTGCAGGTGAAGATTGGAAGGCAAAATGTCCTCTCCCAGAATCAAACACCGGTGCTTACCTGCTTGGAAGAAACTGAAAGGGGTAAAGTCAGGGTGTGAATTAAGGGATGGACCTTGGGTAAAACATTCTCTGTGCAATGTCAGTGGGCCAAGTTGGAGATGAGTTACTCAGAACAATGTCCATTATATTGGACACATCGTAAAAGTCATCAATTTACATTTCAAAAGTTTGCATAAGAAGGTCAATGTTGATTTACTTTATTTGCCTGTCCTGTCCCAGTGTTGTAATAAACTCTACGATTAGTGAGAGGTTTAAAAAAAGAGCCAGAGTAATGTGACAGAGAGCAGAACATTGTTACTTATTTTTGTACAAATCCTCCGGCAATGAATCACAGAATGCCACTAGCCTTCTTGACAACTCACTATAGCTTCATGTTAATGTCCTTTGACTGATGCCCTATTCAATGCCCCATGCCACACGTGACGGGTGGAACTCGATAGAGACGGGAAGAGAGAAAGAGAGAGAGAATGAGAGCTTCAGGAACAGTCAGCTGGAAGGGGACGTCAGAGAGATGTACAGCATTCAAACTGAACATTCCGTCTAACCAGTACATGCCGACCAGATATCCCACCCAATCTCCTTCCTCCTGCCAGCACCCAGCGCATATCCCTCCAAACCCTTCGTCTTCGTATATCCATCCAGGCACATTTTAAATGTTGCAGTTATACTAGCCTCCACCACTTCCTTTTGACAGCTCCTTCCATACTGGTACCACACTCTGGGAACAGCTTTGTAAATCTTTTTTGAGTTTCGCAACATTTTTCCGATAGGAAGGAGACCAGAATTGCATGCAATATTCCAAAAGTGGCCGAACCAATGTCTTCTACAGCCTCAACATGACCATCCATCCCTGTGCTCAATACTCTGACCAATTAAGGAAAGCATACCAACCACCTTCTTCACTATTTTATCTACCTGCAACTCCATTTCCAAGAAGCAATGAAGCTGCACTCCAAGATCTCTTTGTTCAGCAATAGCGCAGAACCTTACCATTAGGTGTATAAGTTCTGCTAAGATTTGTTTTCCCAAAATGTAGCACCACGCATTTATCTGAATTAAACCCCAATTGCCACTTCTCACACAATTGGCCCTTCTGATGAAGATCCTGTTGTAATCTGAGGTAACCTACTTTGCTATCTACCACACTTCCAATTTTGGTGTCATCTGCAAACTTACTATTGATAGCTGTTACACTCACATCCAAATCATTTATATAAATTACAAAAAGTAGTGGACACATCATTGATTCTTGTGGAACTCCACTGGTCACAGGTCACAATCTGAAAAACGACCCTCCACCACCAACCTCTTACTTCTACCTTTGAGCCAGTCATATCTCCAAATGGCTACTTCTCAGTTTATTTCATCAGATCTAATCTAGCTAACCAGTCTCCCATGGAGAACATTGTCGAACGCCTTACTGAATTCCATATACAGTTAGTAAGATTGCAGATGAAACGAAAATTGGAGGTGTAGTGGAATGCGAAGAGGGTTACCTCAGATTACAACAGGATCTTGACCAGATGGTCCAATGAGCTGAGAAGTGGCAGATGGAGTTTACTTCAGATAAATGCGAGGTGCTGCATTTTGCGAAAGCAAATCTTAGCAGGACATACACACTTAATAGTAATGTCCTCGGGAGTGTTGCTGAAAAAAGAGACCTTGGAGTGCAGATTCATATCTGCTTGAAGGGTCTGTTTCCATGCTGTACATCTCGATGACTCTATCTACCACTCTGCCCTCAGCAATCCTCTTTGTGACTTCCTCAAAAAACACAAGCAAATTTATGAGTCATTATTTCCCACGCACAAAGCCAGCCCTTAGCAGTCCTTGCCTTTCCAAATACATGTGCATCCTGCCCCTCAGGATTCGCTCCACCAACTTGCTCTCCACCGACTTCAGGATCACTGGTCTACTGTTCCTTTGCTTGACCTTTCCAAAATTTCTGAAAAAGTGGCACCACGTTAGCTAACCTCTAGTCTTCTGACATCTTACCTGTGACTATCGATGATACAAATATCTCATCAATCACTTCCCTAGCTTCCCAAAGAATTCTAGGGTACACCTGATCATGTCTTGGGGATCTATTCACTTTTCTATGTTTCAAGCCATCCAGCACTTCCTCCTCTGTAATATGGACATTTTTCAAGATGTCATCATCTATTTCCCTACAGTCTGTATCTTCCGTATCCGTTTCCACAGTAAATACTGATGCAAAGTACTCGTTTACTATCTCCCCCATTTTCTGCAGTTCCACACAAAGACCACCTTGCTGATCTTTGAGGGGCACTATTCTCTCCTGAGTTATTCTTTTGGCTTTAATGTATTTGTAAAAACCCTTCGGATTCTCCTTAATTCTATTTGCAAAAGCTGTCTCATGTCCCCTTTTTGCCCTCCTGACTTCCATCTTAAGTATTCACCTACTGTCGTTATACTCTTCTCAGGATTGACTAGATCGGTCCTGTCAATACCTGACATATGCTTCCTTCTTTTTCTGAAACAAACCCTCAAATTTCTTCAGACATCCAGCATTCCCTAAACCTACCAACCTTTCCTTTCAACCTAACAGGAATATTCTGACAGAATTATAACTCAGAAAAAGTTAGGGGCATATGGACAAGGTGTAGAGCAACTAAAAAGCAAGGGAATAGAAGAAAGAGACAAAGAGGATAAAATACTTGCAGACCAATAAGAAATAGGAATAATGCTGCAGAAGGAGCCAAAAGGAAACTGAGAGGTGAGTGAGATCATTCAGTAAACAGTAAAATGTTGCTTGTGTTTGGCATTTGGGCATTTTCTCCAAACATCACTCCAATTTATTTGACTCTCTCCTTTATTTCGAGGTCACCGAAGCAATCGATTTCACTCTCAGTGATGTGACCCCGAGAAATCTGGTAATAGCTTCCCTGAACGTCCGTTCCACACATTATTTTTAAGGTTGAGCCTTATTTCCCACAGCTGCAGAGCACTCCCTACACCTGCCGTGTTATCTCCATTTATTACCAGCCTGTTCCAAGCAACCAGGCTCCGATTTGACCTAAGATTGAGCACAACCCCCGGCTTACTGAGCTGGTCAGGTCAGGTGTATTTCACTGTCACTTACTGTTGAATAATGCCAATCAAAGCATGGTTACCCAGTACAGCTGCATCTGACATGGGGATTGTGAGCAGCACTAACAAGAACAGGAAGAGCGGCTGCATTTTGAGATTTGTCAGCACCATTAACTGTACTATAGGGAAAACACAGAAAATACTGAAAAGTATGAAAAAAGCAACTTGTGCAATTCATATTACATTGGCAAAGAGTGACAAGCATCCAGGGACACACACGTCGGCAAACAGAAAATGTCTCTCTACCATTCTGGGTGGTACTTGCCCATTAATTACGCAGAAGTTGTGGTTACCTCCGAGGGGCATGATTTACAGATGAAGATTGGAGTTTCTGCCAGGGGTTATAAGGCCTCGCCAAACTTTCAGAATAGTTGCAGTGGGCCCACGTCTCTCTTGGGGAGGTAGGTGGAGGAGATCTTACGGAGAAAGTGAGGACTGCAGTTGCTGGAGATCAGAGCTGAAAAATGTGTTGCTGGAAAAGCGCAGCAGACTCTAAGTACAACAGGACATTGAAAATGTCCACAATAATTATTAGTACCTGTAAAGGATTGAGATATCCCACAGGATATTACACAGCTTCCCAGTATTATGCACTGATCACAAACTGACCCTGGTGTAGATCCAGTTATTCACAACATAGTTCAGGAATTTGGATGGATGAATCAAGCATAAAATATCCAGGTTTGATGACTACTCAAAGCTGTGCATCTTTGTGACTGATATAGAGAAGGTATGGAGTCTTTGGAATGAGATTAACAAGTTCATTAAATTGGGAAACACGGAGAAGGTGCAAACGGGAAATTATCCACGTCAGTAGGAAATAAGAGACAGAATTGCAGAGTATTATTCAAAAAGTGATCGAATGGGGCAATATTGGCATCCATAAGGAGAGGAGGGATAGGCTGGGACATTTATTCAGTGGAGCTGAGGAGGTTGAGTGGTCATCTGACAGTGGTTGAAAAACCATGAGGGACATAGATGGGGTGAATACAAAGGTCTTTTCGTGAGAGGAGGGGAGTACAAAACTAGAAGGCACAGTCCTTAGGTGACAGGAGAGAGATTTATAAGGGACCTGAGGGCAACATTGTCGCACGGAGGCTGGTTCATGCGTGGATTGAACTGCCAGAGGAAGAGAGTTGCAGGTACATTTGGATTGAAACATGGCACGGAAAGTTTCAGAAGGATATGGGCCAAATGCAGTGAATTAGAACCAATTTAGTTTGGGAAACCTGCTGGGTATGGATGGGCTGCACCAAGGGGTCTCTTTCCGTTCTGTATGAAGCTATGACTCCATGGATGTCGTTGTCCAGATGTCACTGAAATCCAAAGTAAAGGTGCAGCAGGATAGCAACATGTTAAAAATACAAACGGCATGTTGGCTTTCATTGTCCGAGGTTGTTGAACCCGCAACTGGAGGCTTACGGACATTCTCGAGTGAGCAAAAGACATATGGAGATTAAGTTTGCAGATGACACAAAAATTGGAGGTAGAGTGGACAGCGAAGAAGGTTACGTCAGATTGCAACAGGATCTTGATCAGATGGCCAATGGGCTGAGAAGTGGTAGCTGGAGTTTAATGTAGATAAATGTGAGTTGCTGCACTTTGGGAAAGCAAATCTTAGAAGGACTCATATACTTAATGGTAAGGTCCTAGGGAGTGTCGCTGAATAAAGAGACCTTGGAATGCAGGTTCAAAGCCATTTGAAAGTGGAGTCGCAGGTATATGGGACAGTGAAGAAGGCATTTGGTATGCTTTCCTTTATTGGTCAGAGTGTTGAGTACTGGAGTTGGGAGGTCATGTTGCAGCTTACATGACATCGGTTAGGCCTCTGTTGGAATATTGCGTGCAGTTCTGGTCTCCTTCCTGTCGGGAAGATGTTGTGAAAATTGAAAAGGTTCAGATAATGTTTACAATATGTTTCCAAGTTTGAAGGATTTAAGCTATAGGGAGAGGTTGAATAGGCTGGGGCTGTTTTCCCTGGAGAGTTGGAGGCTAAGGGGTGAACTTCCAGAGATTTACAAAATAATGAGGGGCATGGATAGGGTAAATAGATAAAGTCTAAAAGTGGGAAAGTCCAGAACTAGGGGGCATATGTTTCAGGTGAGCGGGTAAAAGAGACTAAGACTGCAACTTTATCACGTAGAGGGTGGTACATGAATGCAATGAGCTGTCAGAGGAAGAGATAGAGGCTAGTACAATTACAACATTGAAAAGGCATCCGGATGGGTATATGAATCGGAAGGGTTTGGACGAATATGGGCAGGGTGCTGGCAGGGAGGATTAGATTGTGTTGGGATAACTGTCGGTATGGACGAGTTTCCGAGCTGTACATCTTAACGACTCTGTGACATTTCTTGAAGAGATACAGAACCTCTTAAAGGTGCTTGTTGTCACATACATCTCTCTCTCTATCTATCTATCTGGGCTCCATCTCCACCTATCCACTCAGATACCCCCTTTCCCCAACACACACCCAACCCAATCTTCACTATAATTACCACTGATTCCCTGATGAAGGGTCAACAGACTCGAAGTATTAACTCTGCTTTCTTCCCACAGATGCTGCCAGTGATTCACCGTTCACCATATTCATTTCACAGACAGTTAGGAATGGATAATGGTGGTTGATTACCCAGCAAATATATAAAAGTGCAAAGGTTGTGGTTTTCCTACTGCTTCCCCGGAGGCCCGAAAACCGCACTCCCCTCCAGAGAGAAAGAGAGAGACAGGCTGAAGGACAGTGAGTGAGAGAGAAAACAGACAGACTCATACAAAAACAGTGAGCGAAGGAGACAGAGAGAAAGAGAGAGACAATTTGTGAGAACGACAGAGAGAGAGAGATGGAGAGAGACAGTGACAGAGAGGACGAGACAATCAGACATGCAGAGTGGGAAAGAGTGCGAAAGAAGGACAGAGAGAGAAACAGTGAGACAGAGACAGTTACAGAGAGAAAGAGAGTAGAGAGAGTGTGAGAAGCAGAGAGGGAGAGAGTGAGAAAGAGATAGCGAGAGTGAGGCACACAGGGAGTGAGAGACAGACAATGTGTGTGGGAGAGAGAGGGAGTTAGTGAGCGACGAAGGGGCAGTGAGAGACACAGTGAGAGAGGGTGCGAGAGGAAGAGAGAGAGGCAGAAAAAAGAAAAGCGAGAGACATAGATGGGGAAAGAAGAAGAAAGAAGGACAGAGTGAGCGACAACAAGAGATCAAAAGTGTGTGGGTGCGTGTGAGAGAGAGGCAGTGGGAGAGAGAGGTAAGGTGAAGGACAGAGAGAGTGGAGAGATAGAGCGAGCCAGAGACGGAGTAGAAACAGAGAAATACAGAAGGAAAGAAAGATAGAGAGACGTGAGAGAGGGCGGGGGGTGGTGTGGTGAAGCAAGAAAGAGAAACATAAAGAGAGATATGAGTGGGAAAAAGCAAGAAAGATGAACAGAAAAAGTCACTGAGAGAGTATGTCAAAGACACTTACTGTGAGGGAGAAATCAAAGATAATGTGAGAGAGTGGAAGTGATAGGGACAATGAGAGACAAAAAAAAGTGAGAGTGGGAGACAGTGACGGAGAAAGAGTCACAGTGTGTGAGAGAGAGGGAGTGGGAGAGATTCAGTGAGGGATAGAGAGATGGAGAGAATGACGGAATGAAAGTCAGTTAGACAGAGAGAGATGGAGAGTTACTATGACAGAAAGATCGAGAGGGAGAGACAGTGACGGAGAGGAAGAGATAGAAAGCATGAAGGAGAGAGAGAAGACAAGAGTGACACAGGAAAAGAAGGAGAAAGAGGTAGAGAATGAGATGGATAGTGAGAAAGAGAGACAAGTTAAGAGAGAGACTGTTTAAAAGAGAAAGAGAGAGAGAGAGAGACAAGAGATAGAGATACTGTGAAGGACAGAGAGAGGTGAATTCAGAAACGGAGAGAGACACGGAGAGAGACACAACGAGAGAGAGACATGAGGGATAGAGCTGGGGAACGAGCAAGAAAAAGGATCAGAAAGAGAGTCAGAGAGATTCATTGAGGGAGACAGCAAAACAGTGAGAGTGAAAAGAAGAGTAACAAGCGACAGCGAGAAAGAGACATTGAGAGAGAGAGAGTGAGACGGTGGGAGAGAGAGATACATTGGGAGAGGAAGAGAGAGAGAGAGAAAGAGAGACAGTGTCAGCGAAAGAGAGAATTACAGAGTGCGAGAGAGAAAGAGAATCAGTGACAGTGAAAGAGACAAACGGAGAGAGACACTGAGACAGAAAGAGTGAGCGAGAGAGAGAGACAATATTAGCGAAAGAGAGGGAGAGTGAAGGACAGTCAGAAAAAGAAAGAGAGAGAGAACGAGCAATCGAACCAAACGAAGCAAAACAAACAGACAGAAGCTTAAAAAAATTCTCACCAACCTGAACCACCTCTTCTCTGAACCAGTTAATGACTCTGCCTTTGAGCCCTCAACTTATGTCACTGTTCCTGTTGAGCCTCTCCTTTTGATACAGCCAGACATTTACATCTTACAAAACAATCATCGTGGCAAAACGAACTGCAACATGTCCATCCATCTCTTAGGTCATCTGGGATAGAATGCAAAGTGTAAAAACAATTTGATTCCATTTGCATGTTGCTTTACATGAAATTATTTTAATGCCAATGCACCGGTGTCTTGTTGCAAACTCTGCTCACGGTGAGACATTTATTCAGCAACCAACAATTCAATGTGTGTGTTTAATTAAATAAGTTACACTTGTTTTTTTTAACGATGTAAATAGTTTTTCATGCAGTACTTACTGTCACAAGCAGTACTTCAACTGAGGAAAAACTTTTATGTTGATCTCTCCACTGGCAGCATACCCTTCCCTCATAAACTCAGCGATAATGAGCCCTTTACTCAAAGACACAACCCAGCTGACATCTGACAAGTGGACAACCTGACAGTGAAGCATTGTCTCCCCACTACTGCTGATAGAGTGAGGGGAAGGGGGGGGGAGGCTGGGGAGAAGGTAGAAAAGAGTGAATGGGGTGGGGATGAAACGATAGGTTAGAGAGGAGGGTGGCGTAAGGTAGCAAAGGGTTCAATAGGTGAATTGGGGTGGGAATTGAGTCGATAGGTCAGAGGGGAGTGTGGAACGGATAGGAGGGAAGGGAGATTGTCAGATGGGATAGGTCATGAGGACACTACTGAGCTGGAAGGTTGGAACTGGTGTAAGTTGGGGGAATCTGTAGTCTGCTTTGTGAGCAAATAAATGAAAAATTGTAACTGTTTCATCATTTGAAACGAATTTCTGTTCCAATCATGAGCAAATGCTCAACAAAATTTAATCATGGAATCCGGGGGAAGGGAAAGATTGTTGTTAATTAATGGAAGTAGTGCATAAAGCTGATGTTGGGGTGTCTTGTGGTGCAGTGGGAATGAACAAGTTGATTCATAAATGCTGGTGTTAAACCCCAGGCCTGGGGATACAGAACACTTTTTTTAAATTCAGTACAGTAGGACAAAAAAATGCATTACGAGAGAAAACAACATGAAATTAAACCAGTGAGAGAGATGCAATTGTTTGAAAAAGCTTTCTACAGATAAAGCAAAAACTGATCAGAAAGTTAAATATGTACCGAGTGGCAGTGAAAGATTATGATCACTGCAACCAATATTCTGAGGATTCTAATGTTGATCTTCAGGTTCTAGGATTATGTTAATTTCCCACTAGTACTTCTGTTCACTAATGACCAATTCATCGATCTGCTCATTTTCACGAAGACATTGCTTCTCTTCTATTATTGAGAAGAGGAGTGATTGTTCCTCTCTGAAGATAGACCCAAAATATCATCCTTATTTCTCTGTTATTCACATTGTCCCAATTGCAGGTTTTCCTGCCTCTGCCATTTGTCGGTGCATATCAGTCTTTTCTTACTTTATCTTGAGAAAGTTGGGAAAACACTTGTTTTTGTCTCTCATTAGTTTATTTCCACGCTGTTTGTCTCCCCATAATGCATTATTTTGATTAAACGTGCTTCACGGAATTCGAAAGTGTTCCGAATCCCCAGGAGCAGGGTTTAACGTCAGCTTTTTATATAGATTTTGAGAAAAACTAACCTTTTTTTCGAATCAACCTCTTCGGAGTAGTTAACACACACCCCTGGAGCGTGGGTAGGTACACTGCCACTGTACCACAAGACGCCCTTCCCAATCAACATCAGCTTTATACCCGTCTTCCTTTAGTTAACAACAATTTTTACCTTCCCCTGATTCCAATATCAGATCATGTTGAGCTTTGGCTCATGACTGGAACTTAAATTTTTTACAAATGATGCAACAGTTAAACACTTTGCTTTAAATGCAAGCGAATCTGACTACAGAGTATACAGACTGTCACATTATCAGGAGCAGTGGGCAGGAAATGCTTCACTGTCAGGTTGTCCACTAGCAAGATCTCAGCTGGTTTTTGTCTTTGAGTAAAGTGCACATTATCGCTGATATTGTGAGGGAAGGTTACGCTTCCAGTGGAGTGATCAGCATGAGTGTATTTCTTCAGATGAAGTAAATGTTTCTGACAGCAGCATTGCACACAAAACCCTATTTCTGTCATTAAAAAAGTAGAGTTTATTTAATGAAACACTCACATTGAATTGTTGGATGCTGCATAAATGTCTCACCTCACGAAGAATCTGGAACCAGCCACGAGAACGTCGTCATCAAATGGTTCCGAAGCAAAGGAGCATGCAAATAGAATCTAATTGCTTTTACACATTGCATACCTATTGACTTAAGAGATGGGTGAACGTGCTGTGGTCCGTTTGGCCAAGAGCTTGTTTTGCAAGTAGTACTAAGTTGGAGGAAGGCAAATTTTGATGATATTTGGCAGGAAATTCAATAGTTGATTTGCAGCAGATACTCGCAGGTGAAGGAACAGTCAAAAATGGGAAGCTTCCCAAAATGGGATAATCAGAATACAGAACCAAGATGAAATACAGGGCTGGTAGGTGTTAGGTGGGGTAAAAATTCACATTTGACACGTTGGATTAAAACCCTCTGAACTTGGAAATGGGTTTGTGGAATTTACATTTAAACTAAGAGTGACTGAGTTCTCTGGCTAAGACAGAGTAGGCAATAAGCAATCCTAGGGGCAGCAGTCTGAAACAGGGGTAAGATAAAGGAAGGCCCCGCAAGTGTCCCAGCTAAAAGACAGTGAAGGAGAAAGTGAGGGCTGCAGATGCTGGTGATCAGAGTCAAAACGTTTGGCGCAGGAAAAGCACAGTATTTCAGGCAATGTCCGAGATGCAGGAGAGTCGACGTTTCGGCCATATGCCCATCATCAGGAATGTGGGACGGAGGGAAGTGTGCTGAAAAATAAACAGGGGGTGTTGGTGGCGAGGCTGGGGGATGGTATCTGGGATGGTAATAGGTAGATGCTGGTGGGGGAGAGGGTGTTAGGTCGGAGCAAAGGGTCCAGCGTGTAGTTGGGAAGGAAGATGGACAGATAGGACACCACAAGAGGGCGGTTCCGAGTTATAGGGTTAGTTCGGGAATGAGGTTGGATGGAGGGGAGATGAGGAGACTGGTGAAGTCGATGTTGATGCCATGTGGTCGGAGGGTCCAAATTTGTAAGATGAGGGTTCTTCTTCAAGACGTTGAGGCACTTGGATTAAGTCGTGGAGGAGGCTCAATACCTGCATGTCCAGAGCAGAGTGGCAGGGCGAGCGGTGAGTTGAAGTGTTCAGCCACAGGGCATTGGGTTTGTTTCGTACGTGTGTCCCAGGGATGTTCTCTGAAATGATCTGAGTGTTAGTGTCCTATCTCACAATGTCGAGGAGATCACATCAGGTGCAACGAACCCAGTAGATGAGTTGTTCGGCTGCGTAGGAAAATCTAGGCCAGATATGGAAGAATCTTTTCGGACCTTGGTCGGAGGTGATGGGTGGGAGGGGTGGGCGCAGGTTTTACATCTCTTGCGGTGAGAATGTAAGGTGCCGAGATTAGAGTGTGAATTGGTGGGGAGTGTGGACTTAGCCAGGAAATCACAGTGGGAACAATATCTGCGGACTGCTTCCAAATTCGCTCGGTGACTCCCTGGTGTGATCCACTCCCCCTACACCACCATCACTTCCATCACCTCCATCACCGTGCACCTTCACCTGCCACCGCACGAAGTGTAGTACCTGCACCCACACGTCCCTGCTCACCTCTGGCCAAGGCCCCAAAGCAACCTACCACACCTGGCAGAGATTTTCCTGCTCATCAAACAACCTCATTTACTGTGTATGTTGCTCTTGATGGCATCTCTTTTCCATTGAGGAGGCAGGACACAAACGTGAGGAAAGTTTCAGGGAAAATCTCTCGGACACACGCACCAAACAATCCCACTGCCCTGTGGCCAAGTTCTGGGCCTCCTCCAACGCCAAATCCAAGACCCCGACGTCTGGAAGCAGAACACTTCATCTTATACCTTGAGACACTCCAACCGCATGGCATCAACATCAACTTCACCAGTTTCCTCATTTGCCCTCCACCCACCTCATCCCAGATCCAACCCTTCAACTCAGAACCAACCTCTTGAACTGTCCTACATGTTCATCTTCATTCCCACCTATTCACTCCACCCTCTGCTCCGACCTATCACCATCATCACCCCGCCATTATCTACCTATCACCTTTCCAACTATATTCACACAGCCCAACTCCCACCTTCCTATTCAACTCTCAGCACTCTTCCCAAAGCCCCATATTCCTGATGAAGGGATTATGCCTGAAGCATCGACTCTCCTGCACTTCGGATGCTGCCTGACCTGCTGTGCTTTTCCAGCACCATACGCTAAAAGACAATGCTTAATGCCAGCCTGAAGAGCAAATAACTGAGACACTCTGCAGCTTGCAAAATTACACAACTATTCAACTTGTAATCATTTGCTTGAATGCAGAGATACTGAGTATTCCACGCCTTCGTACGACACGCAAACCGGTTTGTCTTAATTGGGATGGCCTTCAAACTATCAGAAACAACTTAACCTACACACAATGATGAGAAATAATAGATATGTAAAACTATGGTACACCCACTGACTTTAATTGAAGAACCATTCGCACACATCGAATACACAGGCAGCTCATTCAGCCCCGACAGGAGGAACAACAGCTCAATGATACAATGCAGATTTGATGGGAGATTCGGGAAACCTCCAACCGTTATAACTGGGGAACCCTGATCTCTGGGGTTTGTTCAGTAAGTTGTCTGGTCAGCATTAAGAAAATAAGCTGCAGGCAGTCACAGTCTCAGGAAAAGAAGGAGAGCGAGCAATCTTCAGATCCACAACACTCCATGTACTGATGAGATGTGACGGAGGGCCAAGAGACCAACAGGGGCTAGTGCCAGCGACATACACCACTCTCCAAACCAACAGAAACCACTCCGGCGATGGGCAGAAGGTTATGGAGATCCTCTGTCCCAGCTCATTAAGAGAGGGGAAGAAGGGTGGGCTTGAGGGCTGGCGGTGTAGGGAAGGCCCCAAGGAAGGGAAACCCTGGAGGATCTCGGGATTCGTGTTTACTCTCTCTCTCTTTTTCCTTTCCCCTGTCATCCAGTAATTAACAGCTCTTTGTCAGTCAAAGTCCACTGTACCAAATTAGAGCCTTAAGGTTTAACTGGGGAGTTAACAGCTGTGAGACAAATCTCAATTCACTTGATGCCTCGCACTGGTTGTTCTGAATATTCATTTTCTTGTCAATGTTTTAATACAATCGGAGTTTCCCTCTGCCTCTGAAGCATCTCCCTCCTGTGTATTTCACCACAACACATCTCACCACATAAGGCCAGTGTAACAACTAGGGCGCTGTTGGATAATAAACTGACCCTCACTCGCTGCATAGGTGCAGGAGGTGCTGGGGGATTGGAGAAGGTAAGGTTTTAGTCATGAAAAAGAAGGCAACATCCGCCAGGAATAGACAGCAGGGATTGAGTGTATCCCATGAAGAGTATAAAGGCAGTGCAAGTATATTTAAGATGGAATTCGGGAGGGCCAAAAATTGGACATGGGATAAGTTTTTTATAGGGTTTCAGAGAATGCAAAGGGATTTTACAAGTACATTGAGATGAAAGAAGCAATGGGAGTGAGAATAGGGCCCCTCTAAGATCAGCCTATGTGTGGAATTGCAGGAGATGAGCGAGATAAAAAATGAATATTTTGCCTCAGTGTTCACTTTGGAAAAGGATATGAAAAACTAAAGATTTTGAAAAATAAATGACGACATCTTAAATAATGTCCACATCACAGACGGAGGTGGTGCTGGATGTTTTAAATCACGGAAACGATGGTGAACACCCGGGACGTGATCAGGTTTATCCTAGAACTCTGTGGGAAGCTGTGAAGTAATCTTTGGGTTACTTGCTGAGATATTTGTATTGTCGATAGCCATAGGTGAGTTGGCGGAAGACTGGAGGTTGGCTAACGTGGATTGTAAAGATTGGAAGGAATACCAAGGGGAACTATAGGCCGCTGAGTCTGACATCAGTAGTGCAAAATTTGTTGGAGTGAATCCTGATGGACAGCACTTACATGTAATAGGAAATGCAAGGACTGGTTCGGGATAGGCAATATGGCATTGTGCATGGGAATTCGTGTCGCACTGACTTGATCTTTCGATTAATCTTTGAAGAGGATTGATGAAAGCAGAGTGGTGGTCATGAATTATATGGACTTCAATAAGGCACTTGACAAGGTTGCTCATGGTAGACTGTTTTACACGGTTGGATCACGTGGAATACAGTGTGAACTAGCCATTTCGATGTAGAATTGGCTGAAAGAGAAGAGACAGAGGGTTTTAATGTCTCGGTCCGGAGGCCTATAAACAGCGGTGTCCAACAAGGATCGGTGCTGGGTCCACTGTCTTTTCTCAGTTATATAAATCATTTGGATGTGAACATAGGAGGCACAGTTACTAAGTTGCAGATTTCACTGAAATTGGAGATGCAGTGGATAACGAAGAAGCTTACCTCAGAGTATAACAAGATCTTGATCAGATGGACCAATAGACCGAGGAGTGCTGCACTTTGGGAATGCAAATCAAAGCAGGACTTCAACATTGAAGGTTAAGATTTTGGGAAGTGTTCGTGAGCAAAGAGACCTTGGAGTGCAGTATCATAGTTCCGTGATAGTGGCGTTTCAGGTAGTCAAGATAGTGAAGAAGCCATTTGCTTTGCCTTCCTTTGTTGGCCAGAACATTGATTATGGGAGGTGGGCGTTGTGCTGCGGCTGTATCAGGCATAGATTAGTCTATGTTTGGATTACTGTGATAATTTCTGGTCTTCCTGCTCTAGGAAGGATGTCAGAGCTGAAAATGTGTTTCTGGTTAATGCGCAGCAGGTCAGGCAACATCCAAGGAACAGGAAATTTGACGTTTCGGGCATAAGCCCTTCATCAGGCTTATTCCCTGATGAAGGGATTGTGCCCGAAACGGCTAATTTCCTGTTCCTTGGATGCTGCCTGACCTGCTGCGCTTTAACCAGCAACACGTTTTCAGCTCTGATCTCCAGCATCTGCAGACCTCACTTTTTACTCTAGGAAGGATGTCATGCAACTTGAAAGCATTCAGAAAAGATTACCAAGGACGTTTCCTGGGTTGGAGTGTTTGAGCTATTGGGAGAGGCAGAATAGTCTGGGGCTGTTTTCCCTGGAGTATCGAAGGGTGAGGGATGACCTTACAGAAGTTTATAAAATTATATGGGGCATGTTTAGGGTGAAGAGCTAAAGACTTTTCCCCTGTGTTGGGGGAATTCCAGAACTGGAATGCATAGGATCAAGGAGAGGAGAAAGATTTAGAAAGTATCGGAGTAACAACTTTTTCATGCAGACTGTAGTGTGTGTTTGGAATGAGCTGCCAGAGGGAGATGGGGATGCTTACACAGTTACATTTAACAGGCAGATGGGTGGGTATGTGAATAGGAAGTGCTAGGAGGGATATGGGTGAATTGCAAGCAAATGGGACTGTATTAATTGAGGACACTTAGTCTAAATGGATGAGGTGGAATGAAGGGTACTGAACAGATCGCTGACGCTGTGACACTATGGGGAGCATCACATGGCAACGAGGCCAGCCCCATCCTTCCCATCACCGGGGACAGACAGAACCTCAGTACATAGTGACACTTGGTGTTTGTGTGCATACAGCTTGATGCAGCCACACACAAAGGGGGCCATCAGGGTGACGGCAGTGTTGGGTATGTTCATCCCCCCCCCTTACCTAAGGCTTTGTACTTCTACTCCCTGCAGACACCTTCTACCTTAAACTGCCAGACGAAGTGGAAGATGCCTCGGGTGACTGAAACAGTGCAGTTTTGGTGGATGGACCAGATCAGTGCCATGTCCAACAACAGAGAGTGCGCCACACCTGGTAACCAGGTTTTTACTCACAAATAGGGAGGGAGTGGTGCTCCTAAAAGATCAGTGTCTTCTTCACTTTGGCCGTGCACTCCTCTCTAGATTTTATGCACACCCCAGCCCCAATGAACTATATTCCCAGCACCTTCTGGTTATAAGTTCTGACAGTGAAGGGAATGAAGAATCAGTCAGCCTAGTTGCCACAGAACATGGCCTCGCTCTTGCCACAAATCCCCTTGGTTCCCAAAGCCAGTTGGGTCTGTGACCAGATGGTCACGTGTTTGTGCTCTGACAGCGGGTCCCAGTAGAAAACAGTGACAGCATCCTTGTATGGGGAGGCGTTGACCTGTTGGCCACCTCTCCCTGGAATATTCACCCTTCTTGGGGTCACATCCATCCTGAAGGACTGAGCAAAGGGCTCTTTACAACACACAAACAAGGCCGGAGAGGAAGGTAAGCCCTGACTGACTCTGGATCTGATCGGGAAGCTTGTGGATTCCCACCCGTTGATTGAGACTGCGCCAACGATGTTGATGTAGAGTAGTCGGATCCAATTGCAGACTCCATCCCCAAAGCCAGTTTTGGAGAGTGGGTCGCAGATGTAGGTGTGTGTGATATTCTGTCAAACGCCTTCTCCTGGTCCAGGCAGATGAGGCAGGTGTGCACCCCCCTGAATTGTATTGAGGTGATCATATCCCTGAAGAGCATAAGGATCTCCGAGAGATTGTCTTGCCCAGTACAACATCGGTTTGGTTGAAATGGATCACAGATCCCATAGCAGACCTGTCCCAGTTCGTGATGACCTTAAGACATGATTTTGTAGTCTATATGCAGAAATGGTATTAGCTCCAATTTCTAATTTCCTCCTTCCACAACCTTCTGCTTGTAGGCAAGCGTGATGATACCTTTCCTAATGGATTTGCTCATGGTTACTGCCAGAAACAAACTGTCATACACCTTCTGCAGGAGCTGGCCAGTCAAATCCCACCGAACCGAATACACCTCGACAGAAAACATTGTTTTTCGTAGGAGAGGCCATGCCTCAGTTAATGAATTCAGTTTATTGACGACATGACGAAGATGATTGTTGAGAAAAAAGGCGAAGATATTGACTTCAGTCTCCCTCATGACAGACTGGTACAAAAGCCTTGCACCAGGAGTGATATGGTAAGTTGTATACAGAACTGCGGTCGTAGGAAGACAGAGGGGGCAGTCAAAGGATGCTTTCAGGAATGGAGAGTTGTGACTATTGGTGTTCTGCAGGGATGAGTGCTGGGAGCTCTGTTTATGGTCGACATAAATGATTTGGAGGAAAAAGGGTGTGTTATTTAATAGGTTTGCATATCATACAAATATTGGTGGAATTTTAGATAGTGAGGAAGCTTGTCGGAGGATACCACAGGATGTAGATTATTTCGAGACATGGGCCGAACAAAATGCCAGTTAGAGTTTAATCCGGACAAACGAGAGGTGATCCACTTTCAAGGGTCAAGTGTAGATTAAATAGTGAATGGTAGAACCCTAATGAGTATTAGCTTGCAGAGCGATGTGGGTGTGCAGGTGTACAGATCATTGAAGGTGGCAGATCAGGCTTTTAAAGTAGGGAAAAAGATCTATGGCATGCTTGCCTTCACTGGAAGGGGCATTGTGGGTATGAATAGATGAGTTACGCTGCAGCTTTATAGAACTTTAGTGAGGCCACACTTGGGAAACTGTGTGCAGTTCTGGTCACCAGAAGGATGTGGATGTTTTGGAGAGGGTACAGAAAAGGTTTACCCGGATGTTGCCTGGTATGGGGAAAGTTTAGCTGTAAAGAAAGGTTGGTTAGACTGAGGCTGTTCTCAATAGAATGCAGGAGGCTGAGGGAGAAAATCGAGGTTTATAAGATTGTTCATGGCGTGGACAGAGTGGACAGTATGAGGTTTTGTTTTCGCAGGGTTGATGGGGTACAGGCTCCATAGGTTCAAGATGCGAGTGAGGAGTTTAAAGGAAATGTGTTATATAACTTTATCACACAAAGGCTGGTGAGTGCCTGCAATGTGCTGCCAGAGGAAATGGCGGAAACAGACACGACAACAGCTTTCAAGAAACACCTGGACGAATCCATGAATAGCAAGGGAAGAGAGGGATAGGAATCCTGTAGGTGAAGACAGTTTATGAAAGTCAGGACAAAATGACTTGTCGTAGGCTTGGATGGCCGAAGGGCATGTCACTGATCTGCGGGTTCTTAGTTCTCTTCTTCTCTGTGTTCTACGATCCAAGAACTGAGCAAGCTGAAGCTCCACGAGTTTATTCCACAGAGCAAGTGTCAATACCCCTTCCACAGGAGGAACGAGTGGCAGAGGTATTTAAAATTGTGAAACAGCAGTAATTTTATTTACTGGCATTACAGAAAATAATCAACACTTGACCATCATTGCAGAGAAGAAAGGAATCAGATGATTTAGGTGCTGCTACATTGCTCTATATGGGATGTTGCTGTGCATCAATTGTCATCATGCCATCTTTGCACACAGTGAGTCTTCTCATCAGCTTACTGCTCATTTTAGAAAGGGTTCAAAGAGATCTGGTCTGAAAAGCAACTGCTGGCTGACATGTTTAATGTTTCGATATTGCTGAGAGAGACAATCCCAGGGATCTTGCTGTGCTATCTCTAGTTTTTTTTCTCTCTGTCTTTTAATTTATCCCGTCTCTTTTATCCCAAGGGAATTATTATTCACTTGGAAAATCCAAAGAGAGAGAGAGAGAGAGATTTTGGGCAAGGTGAACTTTGAAAAGAGCATTACTCAAGAGGAGCACACAGTCCTGAGGCCTATTCCACAGGCCGCAATCCGTGGGGCCCCACTTCAGCTGTGTCCCTTTATTTTCCCAAAGTGTGGTTTCCTCTGTTGGAACTTGGTTTTTTTTTTAAACAAACCTTTGGTTAACTGGGCCCTGTCAAATTATGGGCCTGCCATTTTAAAACAGGTTTGAAGCCTGGGGTTAAAGTAACCAAGGTCTTCAGATTTGACACAAAGTTATTCACCTCCACGTTTCCACCCACAGTGAGTGTTGAGTCGCAGAACTTCCCAGAGAGGAAAGTAAAACCCTAAATGTCAAATTGCCTCTTAAAGACTTGTTATAATGTCAGAGTAATAATTTGTGAATGTTCACATTGAGAGTGAGAGAGAGACTTGTAAATGGGAGAGAGGCAGGAGAAAGACAGAGAGGGTGGGTGGGAGGGAGAGACATTTGAGATTGTGAAATAACAGTTATGTCAGTGCCTGTAGTTGCAAGAAATATTGAACATTTAAGCCGTCCCCATCAGAAATATCGAGCTGATCTTGCTGCTGACATGTTGCTGCCTGTGAGATCATGCTGTGCTCTGACAGCCTGCGGCAATGCGATCGAAGCAACGAGCGTTTCAATAAACCAATAGCTTTAATGCTGCCCGGTGGATCTGTAATTAAAATCCTTGGAGTTTTCTTTTCTCAATTTGATCGTAATTGGGTTTGCTGAGGAATGTTTTGCGTGAAGGAATGACCTCCTGCTGTGTAATTTGTTTGAAAACCAAGCCCCCTATCCAGTTCCAATAACCTTTTTCTCTCCCACACTCTCCACCCACCCCTTGCAGGAATTGCTATTTTGAAACTACAACAGGACAAGAAATCCTTCCCTTGGATAGATCTTTTCTCCAGAGTGGAGTGGCAGACATCAGCCTGAGGCCTATTCGACAGGCCACACCCCATGGGGCCCGTGTGTGTTGTGTCTATTTGTTAGCCCGAGGTTTGATTTCCTTTGGGATACCCTCGATGTTTAAAGGTCTCTGGTTAACTGAGATTGATTGTGGCTCTGTTATTTTAATGCAAGTTTGAAGCCTGTGGTTAAAATAACCAGGGGCTTGGGAATAAGACAAGCATGTTAAGTGGCTGACATCAGGACTCCAAAAAGAGAAAATTAAAACCCTGAATGTGAAACTTAACTTAAAAACTTGGTTTAATGTCAGAGTAATTTGTGGTGTGTGAGGCAGGATGGATGTGATTGGATAAAGACAGAGAGAGAGAGAGAGAGAGAGAGCGGGCGAGAGAGATAGAGTTATCGCTGGCAGTCACACTGACATCAGGTAAATCCCAAGAGGGAACCTCAGCCAATATGCCTCCGGTCCGGCCGGTTCTTTGAGGCTACTGAGGGGCCATTTTTCAATGTTTTCAAACTGCGCAGCTAACCATTAGAAAGCATAAAAATGCTTAAAATGTTTAAAAGGAAAGAAGGAATGATCCAGCTTTCCTGTGCTAGAATTAACATGACAATGTTCACGGAGATCCAACGAAGTTCAAATCCTGACATGAACATCTCAACAGGACAGGCAGCTCTCTGGGAGGGGATTGAGAGACATTGCAATGTGTCTGACACTCTGGAGTGATGACAGTAAACCCCTCAGAGAGAATAAATCTACAGAAGAATATGTCAAAATAATTCTCATGCTAAGAGCAGCTCCCTCTGTCTGGAAGAGATTATCTGTGTGTGGGGTGTGTGTGTGTGCCTGGGGTGGGGGTCTGGAGAGAGGGATAGCCAGTGTGATGTACATGTGTGTGTGTGTGTAGAGAGAGGGATATTCAGAGAGAGACGTTTGAGATTACTTGGTATCTGCAGCAACAGTTGACACAGAAACAGCTTCACACTGGATGAAGGAATTAGATTCTCAGGCCGGCTGCTGCTGTAGTGCTGGGCTGGGAACAATGCCAGCTGGATTGTGTCCTTGATAAACTGCACATTATCGCTGATCTTATGAGGGAAGGATATGCTTCCAGTGGAGAGATCAACATCAAAGTATTTCTTCAGGTGAAGTAATCGCTTCTGACAGTAGCATTGGACACAAAACCCTGTTTACCTCATTAAAAAAACCCAGAGTTTATTTAAATAGTCATGCATACATTGAATTGTTGGATGCTGAATACATGTGTCGCCACGAGGAGAGTCTGGAACTAGCCACGAGAATGCAGTCATCAAATGGGTCCGAAGCAAAGGGACATGCAAATGGGATCAAATTGTATTTGCACTTTGCATTTACCTCGTTTGAGCTAAGAGATGGGTGAATATGCTGTGGTGCGTTTGGCCATGAGATTGTTTTGCAAGTTGTACTAAATTGGAGGAATGCAAATTTTGATGGCATTTGCCAAGAACAGTAGCTGATTGGCAGCAGATACTCGCAGGTAAAGGAACGGCTAAAAAAAATGGGAAGCCGACAAAAATGAGATAATTAGAGCAGAGAACCAAGGTGGAATCTAGGGCGGGTAGGTGTAAGGTGGAGTAAACATTCCCAACAGACACCCTGGATTAAAACTCTCTGAACTTTGGACATGAGTTTGTGGATTTCACATATAAACTAACAGTCACTGAGCTCTATGACTGAGACAGATGAGGCAAGATGCAAGCTCAGTGGCAGGAGTCTGGAACAGGGTTAAAGAAAGATAAAGAAAGGTCCTCACAAATGCCTCAGCTAAAAGCCAGTGAAGGAGCAAGTGAGGGTTGTAGATCCTTGAAATCAGAGTGGAAAAGTGCGGCGCTGGAAAAGCACAGCTGGTCACCTCACTCTCTCTCTCGACCCCTCCCTCTCTCTGTCTCTCCACCTCCCTCTCAGTCTTGACCCCACAGTCTCTCTCTCAACCGCACCCCTTCTCTCTCGCCCCCATCCCCTCTCTATCACGCTGCCGACTCTTTCTCTCTCTCGTGGCCTGTCCCTCTCTTTCTTGCCCCGTCCCTCTCTTTCTCACCCCGTCCCTCTCTCTCTGGTCCCGTCCCGCTCTCTCTCGCGCCACCCCTGTCTCTCTCATCCCCAATTCCTCTCTCTCTCGCACCCCTCTCTCTCCCTCTATCGCCGCCCCCTCACTTTCTCTCTCGCCCCCTGCCTCTCTCTCTCGCCCCTTTCCTCTCCGTCTCGCTCCCCTTCCTCTTGCCCCTCCCTGTCACTATCTCGCACCCTCCCTGTCTCTCTATCGCCCCCCTCTCTGTCTCTCTCACCCACCTCCCTCTCTCTCGCGCCTCGTCACTCACTGTCCTGACCCCTCCCTCTCTCTCTCTCGCCCCCGTTCCTCTCTCTCTCGTTCCGTTCCTCCTTCTCTCGCCCCGTCCCTTTCTCTCTCTCCCCGTCCCTGTCTCGCCCGCCCCCTCCCTCTCACTCTCGCCCCATCCCTCTCTCTCTCACACCCTCCCTTTCTCTCTCGCCCCTCCTTCGCTCTCTCGCAACCTCTCTCTCTGTCTCGACCCGCCACTCTCTCTCTCACCCCCATTCCCTCACTCTCTCGCCCAGTCCCTCTCTCTCTCGCCCCGTCCCTCTCTTTCTAGCCCTGTCCCTTTGTTTCTTGTCCCGTCCCTCTCTCTTTCTCGCACCGTCCCAGTCTCTCTCGCTCCATCCATGTCTCTGTCGCCCCTTCCCTCACTCTCTCGCACCCCTCCCTCTCTCTCTCGACCGGGTCTGACTCTCTCTCGCCCCCTCCCTCTCTCACCCCCTCCCTCTCAATCTCGCCCCTTTTCATTCTCTCTCACGCCCCCTCAAACTCTCTCACACCCCTCCCTCTCTCGTTCCCCTCCCTCTCTCTTTCTCTCTCTCACACCTCCCTCTCTCTATCGTCCCACTTCTCGCCCCCTTTCTCTCTCAAAACACATCCCTCTCAATCTCGACCCCATACTCTCTCTCGTCCCAACCACCTCTCTCTCGCCCCATCCCTCTCTCTCTCTTGCCACTGTCCTTCTCTCTCTCTCACCCCATCCCTCTCTTTCTTGCCCCCTCCCTCTCTCTCTCACCCCACCTCAGTCTCGACCCCACACACTCTCTCACGCCCCCACCCCCCTCTCTCGACACCGTCCCCTCTCTCTCTCTCGCCCCCTTCACTCTCTCTCTCACTCTCGCCCAGTCCCTCTCTTTCTCCCCCCGCCCCTCACTTTCTCGCTCTGTCCCTCTCTCTCTCTCACTGTCCATCTCTCTCTCTCGTTCCGCCCCTGTCTATCGCGCCCCGCTCGCTCTCTCCCTCGCACCCTCTCTCTCTCTTGCCCCGTCCCTCTCTCGCCCCATCCATCTCTCTCACATCCCTCCCACTCTGTCTCCCCACATCCTGTCTCCCTCACGCCTGCCCCCTCCCTCTCCTTCTTGTCCCTCTCTCTCTCTCTCTCGCCCCCTTCACTCTCTCTGTCTCTCGCCCACCTCTCTCTCTCTCTCGCTGGCCTCGCTATCTATCTCTCGGCCCCTCCCTCTGTCTCACCCTCCCTCCCTCTCTCTCTCTCTCGCCCCTCTCTCTCACGACCCCTCCCTCTCTCGCTCGACGCCCACCCTCGCTCTCTCGCCCCTCCCTCTCTCTCACCCCCGCCTCTCTCTCTTGCCCCCTCTCTATCTCTCTCTCGCACCCCTCCCTCTCTCTCTCGCCCCCCTCTCTCACTCTCGCACACTCCCTCTCTCTCTCTCTCACCCTGTCCCTCTCTTTCTCGTCCCTCACCCTCTGTCTCGTTCCTCTCTCTCTCTATCGCCCCCTCTCAATCTCGCACCCCTCCCTCTCTCTCGCCCGCCTCTCTCTCTCTCTCGCTCCCCTCCCTCTCTCTCTCTCACCCCCCTCCATCTCTCTCTCTCACCCCCTCCCTCTCTCTCTCTCCCACTTTCATTCTCTCTCACGCCCTCCCCACCTCTCTCACACCCCTCTCTCACTCTTTCCCCTCCCTCTCTCTCTCCCGCCCCCTCCCTCACTCTCTCGGCCCCCTCTCCCGCGCTTTCCCTCTCTCACTCTCTCACCCCTTTCCTCTCTCTCTCTCTCTCTCTCTGCCCCACGACTGTCTCTCTCTCGCCAAATTCCCTCTCTCTCTCCCGCCTCCTTCCTCTCTCGCTTGCCCCCTCCCTCTCTTTCTTGACCCCTTCCTCACTCTCTCGTCCCCTCCCCTCTCTCTCACCGACTCTCCCTCACCCCCTCCCTGTCTCTCTCGCCCTTTCATATCATTCTCACCCCATCCCTCTCTCTCTCTCACCCCTTCACTCTCTCTCTCTCACGCCCTGCTCTCACTCTCGCCGCCCTCCCTCTCTATATCTCCCCACTCTCTTGCCTCCCCTCTCTCTCACCCACTCCCTCTCTCTCTCTCTCTCCCTCTCCCTCTCCCTCACCCCTCCCTCTCTCTCTTGCCCCCTTCCTCTCCCTCTCGCCCCTCCCTGTCTCTTGCTCGCCCCCTTCCTGTCTCTCTCGTCCACCTCCCTCTCTCTCTCGCCCCCTCCCTCTGTCTCTCGATCCCTCCCCCATCTCTCCCACTCCCACCCACACCCTCTCTCTCTTGCCCCCGTCCCTCTCTCTCTCTCCCCGTCCCTCTCTCTCTCGTCCGGTCCCCCTCTCTCTCGCCCCATCCCTCACTCTCTCGCCCCGTCCCTCTCTCTCTCTCCCCGTCCCTGTATCGCCTGCCCCCTCCCTCTCTCTCTCTTGCACCATCCCTCTCTCTCTCGCCCCTCCCTCTCTCTCTCTCGCCCTCTCCTCTCTCTCACCCCCTCCCCCTCCGTCTCGACCCCACACTCTCTCTCACCCCCACCCCCTCTCTCTCGCCCCTGTCCCCTCCCTCTCTCGCCCCCTTCCCTCTCTCTCACACACCGTCCCTCTCTTTCTCGCCCTGTCCCTCTCTATATCTCATTCTCTCCCCCTCCTCCTCTCTCTCACCGTCTCTTCCTCTCTCTCTCTTGCCTCCCCTCTCTCTCACGCACTCCCTCCCTCTCTCTCGCCCCTCCCTCTCTCTTGCGCCCTTCCTCTCCCTCTCGCCCCCTCCTTGTCTCTTGCTCGCCCCCTTCCTGTCTCTCTCGCCCACTTCCCTCTCTCTCTCGCTCCCTCCCTCTCTCTCGATCCCTCCCCCATCTCTCCCACCCCAACCCGCACCCCCTCTCTCTTGCCCCAGTCCCTCTCTCTCTCTCGCACCCGTCCCTCTCTCTCTCGCCCGGTCCCTCTCTCTCTCGCACCATCCCTCACTCTCTCGCCCCGTCCATCTCTCTCTCGCCCTGTCCCTGTATCGCTCGCCTCCTGCCTCTCTCTCTCGCACCATCCCTATCTCTCTCGCTCCCCCTCAGTCTCGACTCCCCACTCTCTCTCACCCCCTCTCTCTCCCCGTCCCCTCCTTCTCTCGCCCCCATCTCTCTCTCTCTCCACCGTCCCTCTCGTTCTCGCCCCCTCCCTCTCTATATCTCACCCCCCTCCCTCTGTCTCACAGACCCTCTGTCTCTCTCTCGCCTCCGCTCTCTCTCACCCACTCCCTCTCTCACTCGAACCCCTCCCTCGCTATCTCGCCCTTCCCTCTGTCTCACCCACTCCCTCCCTCTCTCTCCCCATCCCACTCTCTCGCCCCTCCATCTCTCTTGCGCCCTTCCTCTCCCTCTTGCTCCCCTTCCTCTCCCTCTCTCCACCTCCTTGTCTCTTGCTCGCCCCACTTCCTGTCTCTCTCGCCCACCTCCCTCTGTCTCTCTCTCCCTCTCTCTCTCTCCCCTCCCTCTCTCTCTTGCCCCCTTCCTCTCCCTCTCACTCCCCTTCCTCTCACTCTCGACCCAAACCTGTATTTTGCTCGCCCCCTCCCTGTCTCTCTCGCCCACCTCCTTCTTTCTCTCGCCCCATCCCTCTCTTTCTCGATCCCTCCCCATCTCTCCCACCCCCTACCCCACTCACTTTCTCTTGCCCCCGTCCCTCTCTCTCTCTCTCGCCCCCGTCCCTCTCTCTCTCGCCCGGTCTCTCTCACTCTCACCCCCTCCCTCACTCTCTCGCCCCGTCCATCTCTCTCTCGCCCCATCCCTGTATCGCCCGCCACCTCCTTCTCTCTCTCGCACCATCCCTCTCTCTCTCGTCCCTCCCTCCCTCTCTGTCAATCCCTCCCTCTCTCTCTCGCCCCTTTCATTCTCTCTCACGCCCCCTCCACCTTACCACACCCCTCTCTCTCGTTCCCCTCCCTCTCTCTCTCTCGCCTCCTCCCTCTCTCTCTCTTGCTCCCTCCCTCTCTCACTTGCCCCTCCCTCTTTTGCTTGCCCCCTTCCTCACTCTCTCGCCCCGTCCCCCTTTCTCTCACCCCTGTCCCTCAACTCCTCCCTCTCTCTCTCGCCCCCTTCCCTCTGTCTCTCACGCCCTCCTCTCTCTCTCGCCGCCCTCCCTCTCTCTCTCTCGCTCCTCCCTCTATCTCGATCCCTCTTTCTCTCTCTCACGCCCTCGCTCTCTCTCTGTCTCTTGCCGTCCGTCCGTCTGTCTCTCGCCCCCACCCCCTCTCTCTCTCGCCCCTTCCTCTCTCTTTCTCGTCCCCAGTCTCTCTCTTTCTCGTTCCCCCTCTCTCTCTCTCGCCCCCTCCCTCTCTCTCGTTCTCTCTCACTCTCCCTCCCGCTCTCTCACCCCCTCCCTCTCTCTCTCGCCCCGTCCCTCTCTCTCGCACCCTCTCTCTATCTCTCTCACCCCCACCCTCTCTCTCTTGCCCCCCTCCCTCTCTCTCCCTCTCTCTCGTCCTCCCTCCCTCTCACTTTCGATTCACCCTCTCTTGCCCCCTCCCTCACTTTCTCACCCTCCCTCCCTCTCTCTCGCCTCCTCTCTCTCTGTCTTGCCCCTTCCTCTCTCTCTCGTCTCCCTCACTCTCTCTCCCTCTCTCTCGCCCTCCCTCTCTCTTCCCCTCCCTCTCTCTCGCTCCTCCCTCTCTCTCGATCCCTCCCTCTCTGACATTCTCGCTCACTCTCTCTGTCTCTCGCCCTCAGACCATCTCTCTCTCTCGCCCCCTCCCCGTCTCTCTCACTCGCCCCTTCCTCTCTCTTTCTCGTCCCCAGCCTCTCTTTCTCGTTCCCTCTCTCTCTCTCGCCCCCTCCCTCTCTCTCTCGCTCTCTCTCACCCTCCCTCCCTCTTTCTCTCTCAACCCCCTTACACTCTCTCTCGCCCCCTCCCTCTCTCTCGCACCCTCTCTCCATCTCTCTCACGCCACCCTCTCTCTCTTGCCCCCTCCCTCTCTCTCGCTCTCTCTCGTCCTCCCTCCTTCTCTCTCGCTTCCCCCTCTCTTGCCCCCTCCCTCACTTTCTCAACCTCCCTCCCTCTCTCTCGCCTCCTCTCTCTCTCTTGCCCCTTCCTCTCTCTCGCCTCCCTCCCTCTCTCTCCCTCTCTCTCGCCCTCCCTCCCTCTCTCTTCCCCTCCCTCTCTCTCTCTCGCTCCTCCCTCTCTCTCGATCCCTCCCTCCCTCTCTGACATTCTCGCTCACTCTCTCTGTCTCTCGCCCTCAGTCCATCTCTCTCTCTCTCGGCCCCTCCCCCTCTCTCTCGCTCTCGCCCCTTCCTCTCTCTTTCTCGTCCCCAGCCTCTCTGTCTCGTTCCCTCTCTCTCTCTCGCACCCTCCCTCTCTCTCTCGCTCTCTCTCACCCTCCCTCCCTCTTTGTCTCTCAACCCCCTTACACTCTCTCTCGCCCCCTCCCTCTCTCTCGCACCCTCTCTCCATCTCTCTCACCCCACCCTCTCTCTCTTGCCCCCTCCCTCTCTCTCTCTCGCTTCCCCCTCTCTTGCCCCCTCCCTCACTTTCTCACCCTCCGTCCCTCTCTCTCGACTCTTCTCTCTCTCTTGCCCCTTCCTCTCTCTCCCTCCCTCTCGCCCTCCCTCCCTCTCTCTCGCCCCCTCCCTCCCTCTCTCTCACCCCACTTCCTGTCTCTCTCACCCCTCTCCATCTCTCTGTCTCTCGCCCTCCCCCCTCTCCCTCCCCCTCCATACTCTCTCGCCACCCCCTCTCTCGTCCTCACCTCTCTCTCGCCCACCTCTCTCTCTCTCTCCCCACCCTCCCTCTCTCTCGTGCCCCCGCTCCCTCTCGCTCTCACCCCCCTCTCTCTTGCTTTCCTCCCTCTCTCTACCCCCTCCCACTCTCTCTCTCCCCTTTCTCATCCCCTGATCTATCTCTCTCGCCCACCTCCCTCTCATTCTCTCACACCCCCACTCACTCTTGCCCCCTCCCTCTAGCTCTCACGGCCCTCTCTCTCTCTCTCTCACTCCACCCTCTCTTTCTCGCCCCAGCCTCTCTCTCTCACCCCTTCCCTCTCTATCTCGCCCTCTCTCGCCCTCCCTCCCTCTCTCTATCTCTCCTACTCCCTCTCTCTCTCTTGCCCACTCCATCTCTCTTTCACCCCCATCCATCTCTCTCTCGCACACTCACTCTAGCTCTCTCAACCCCTCCCTCCCTCTCTCTCGCCCCCTCCCTCGCTCTCTCGCCCTCCCTCCCTCAGTCTCATCCCCACTCTCTCTCTTGCACCCTCCCCCTCCCTCTATCTCGCTCTCTCTCACCCTCCCTCCCTCTCTCTCGCCCCCTCCCTCTCGCTCTCGCCCCATTCCCTTCCTCTCTCAACTCTCTCTCCCTCTGTCTCGTACCCTCTCCCTCTCTTTCTCCCCCCACCCTCCCTCTCTCGTCTGCCCCTCTCTGTTGTCCCCTCCTCTCTCTTGCACGCGCACTTCCCCCTCTCTCTTCCACCAACCTCCCTCTCTCTCTTGACCCTCTCCTCTCCCTCTCTTGCTTTCCTCCCTCTCTCTCCCCCCTCCCTATCTCTCTCGCTCCCCCTCCCTCTCAGCCCCTACTCTGTCTCTCTCGCCCCATCCCTCTCTTTCTCTCGCCGCTTCCTCTCTCTCGCCCTCGTCCCTCTCTCTCACACACACCCTCCCTCCCTCTCTCGCCCTCCTCTCTCTCTTGGCCCACCCTCTCTCTCTCTCTCTTGCACACCTCCCACTATCTCTCTCTCACCACCCTCTGTCTCGAACCATTCCCTGTCGCTCTTCCCCCTCTCTCTCTTGCTTTCCTCCCCCTCTCTCGCCATCCCTCCCTCTCTCTTTCGTTCCGCCCCTCTCTCACTCCCTCCTCTCTCTCTCTCGCCCACCTCCCTCTCTCTCTCACTCCCCTCCCTCTCTCTCTTGCCCTCACACTCTCGCTCTCACGCCCCTCACTATCTCTCTCGACCGCCCCTCTCTCTCTCTTTCGTGCCCCTTCTCTCTCTCTCTCGCCACCTCTCTTTCTCTCTTGCGCCTCCCTCTCTCTCTTTACCCATCCTCTCTCTCTTGCCACCTCCCTCTCGCTCTCGCCCCATTCCCTTCCTCTCTCAACTCTCTCTCCCTCTGTCTCGTACCCTCTCCCTCTCTTTCTCCCCCCACCCTCCCTCTCTCGTCTGCCCCTCTCTGTTGTCCCCTCCTCTCTCTTGCACGCGCACTTCCCCCTCTCTCTTCCACCAACCTCCCTCTCTCTCTTGACCCTCTCCTCTCCCTCTCTTGCTTTCCTCCCTCTCTCTCCCCCCTCCCTATCTCTCTCGCTCCCCCTCCCTCTCAGCCCCTACTCTGTCTCTCTCGCCCCATCCCTCTCTTTCTCTCGCCGCTTCCTCTCTCTCGCCCTCGTCCCTCTCTCTCACACACACCCTCCCTCCCTCTCTCGCCCTCCTCTCTCTCTTGGCCCACCCTCTCTCTCTCTCTCTTGCACACCTCCCACTATCTCTCTCTCACCACCCTCTGTCTCGAACCATTCCCTGTCGCTCTTCCCCCTCTCTCTCTTGCTTTCCTCCCCCTCTCTCGCCATCCCTCCCTCTCTCTTTCGTTCCGCCCCTCTCTCACTCCCTCCTCTCTCTCTCTCGCCCACCTCCCTCTCTCTCTCACTCCCATCCCTCTCTCTCTTGCCCTCACACTCTCGCTCTCACGCCCCTCACTATCTCTCTCGACCGCCCCTCTCTCTCTCTTTCGTGCCCCTTCTCTCTCTCTCTCGCCACCTCTCTTTCTCTCTTGCGCCTCCCTCTCTCTCTTTACCCATCCTCTCTCTCTTGCCACCTCCCTCTCGCTTGCCCCCCTCCCTCATTTTCTCGCCCCCTCCCTGTCTCTTGCCCCCTCCTTCGTTCTCTCGCCCCTCCCTCTCTCTCTTTTCCCCTTCCTCTGTCTTCTCTCGCCACCTCCCTCTCTCTCGCTCTGTCTCGCCCTCCCTACCTCTCTCTCGCCCCCTCCCTCTCTCTCTGGCGCCCTCCCTCTCTCTCTTGGCCCCCTCCCTCTCTCTCTCTCTCTCCACCTCCCTCTCTCTCGCCCATTCCTTCTCTCTCGCCCCACTCCCTGCCTCTCTCATCCCTCTCCCTCTCTCTGTATCGCACACTCTCCCTCCCTCTCTTCCCCTCCCTCCCTCTCTCGCCCCCTCCTCCCTCTCTCTCGATCTCTCGCCCTGTCTCCCTCTCTCTCGCCCCCTCCCACTCTCTCGCACAACTCCCTGCCTCTCTCTCCCCTCTCCCTCCCTCTCTCGTACCTCCTCTCTCTTTCAGCCCCTCCTCTCACTCTCACCCACCTCCCTCTCTCTCTCTCACCACCCTCCCTCTCTCTCTTGACCCCCTCCATCTCGCTCTCACCCCCTCCCTCTCTCTTGCTTTACTCCCTCTCTCTCTCCCTCCCTTCCTCCCCTTCTCTCTTGCTCCCCGTCCACTCTTACTCCCTCCTCTATGTCTCTCGCCCACCTCTCTCTCTCTCACCCCCTCCCTCTCTCTCTTGCCCCACTCCTTCTCTCTCTCCACTCCCTCTCTCTCCCCCTCTCTCGCCCCCTCCCTCCATCTCTCACACCCTCGCTCTCTCGCTCTGTCTCTCCTGCCCTCTGTCTCTCTTTCTCGCCCCCTCCCCCCTCTCTCTCGTTCCCCTCTCTCTCTCGCCCCCTCCCTCTCTCTCTCGCTCTCTCTCGCCCTCTCTCCCTCTCTTTCGCTGGTTCCCCTATCCATCTCTCTCGTCGCCTCCATCTCTCTCTCTCACCCCACTCCCTCTCTCTCTCACCCCTTCCCCATCTCTCTCTTTGGACCCCCCATCTCTGTCTCACCGCCCTCCTTCTTTCTCACCCCTTCCTCTCTCTCGCGCCCTCCATCTCGCTCTCTCACCCCCTCTCTCACACACACCCCTCGCTCTCGCTCTCGTCCACCTCTTTCCTCTCTCTCTCGTCCCCTCCCCCTCTCTCTCTTCCCCACTCCCTCTCTCTCGTCCCCTCCCTCTCTCTGTCGCCCACCCTCCCATTCTCTCTCTCGTCCCCTCCTCTCTCTCGCCCACCTCCCTCTCTCTCTCTCCCCTCCCTCTCTCTCTTGCCCTCACACTCTCGCCCTCACGCCCCGCGCTATCTCTCTCGACCGCCCCTCCCTCTCTCTTCCGTGCCCCCTTCCCTCTCACTCCCCTCCCTCTCTCTCTTGCCCTCACACTCTCGCCCTCACGCCCCGCGCTATCTCTCTCGACCGCCCCTCCCTCTCTCTTCCGTGCCCCCTTCCCTCTCTCTCTCTCGACCCCTCTCTTTCTTGCCCCCTCCGTCTCACTCTCACGCCCCACCCTCTCTCTCTTTACCCACCCTCTCTCTCTTGCCACCTCCCTCTCGCTTGCCCCCTCCCTCATTTCCTCGCCCCTCCCTCTCTCTCTTGCCCCCTCCCTCGCTCTCTTGCCCCTCCCTCTCTCTCTCACCCCATCTCTCTCTCTCACTCGCCCCCTCCCTCTCTCTCTCTCGTCCCCTCCCTCTCTACCTCTCACCAACATCATCTCTCACTCTCGCCCCCTACCTCTCTCTCTCCCCCTCTCACTTTCTCTCTCGCCCCCATCTATCTATCTCGCCCCGTGCCTCTTTCTCTCGCTCATCCCTTTCTCTCTCGCCCCTCCTCTCACTCTCCCATCTCCCTCTCTATCTATTGCATTCTCTCTCTCCCCCTTTCTCGTCCCCACCCTCTCTCTCACCCCCACTCTATTTCTCTCACCCGCTTCCCCTCTCTCGCCTCTCCCACACTCTCTCGCTCTCCCCCGCCCTCTCTCCCTCGCCCCTCCCTCTCTCTTGCTCACCTCCCTTCTGCTGTCACACATTCTGCCTCTCACTTTCACCCCCTCCCTATCTCTCTCTCGACCCATCCCCCTCTTTCGCACCCCCTCCATCTCTCTCTATCGATCCCACTCTCTCTCTCGCCTGTCCCCTTTGACTCTCTTCACCCCCCACCTTCTCTCTCCCTCGAACCCCCTCTCTCTCCCTCGACCCCTCCCTCTCTCTTATCCCTTCCCACTCACTCGGGCCGCCTCACTCTCTCGACCCCTTTTCTCTCTCTCTCTCGCCCACGTCCCTCTCTCGCTCTCGTTCTCGCACCCTCTCACTATCTCTCTCACCCTCTCCCTCTCTCTTGCCCACTTCCTCTCTCTCTCTCACCCCATCCATCTCTCTCTCTCTCGCACCCTCCTTCTATCTCTCTCAACACCTCCCTCTCTCTCTCGACCGCACCCTCTCTCTCTCGCACTCCATCCCTCTCTCTCGACCCCTCCCTCTCTCTCTTGCCCCCTCCCTCTCTCTCTCTCTCGCCTCCTCCCTCTCTCTCGCTCTCTCTCGCCCCCCCTCCCTCCTTCCCTCTCGCCCCACTCCTTGACTCTCTCACCCCTCTCCCTCTCTCTGTCTCGCACCCTCCACCTCTCTCTCCACCCTCCTTCCCTCTCTCGCCCCTCTCTCTCTCGTCCCCTCCTCTCTCTCTCGCCCACCTTCCTCTCTCTCTCACCACCCTCCCTCTATCTCCTGACTCCCTCCCTCTCACGCTCACTCCCTCCCTCTCTCTCTTGCTTTCCTCCCTCTCTCTCCCCCCTTCCTCCCTCTCTCTTTCGCTACACCCCCTCTCACTCCCTCCTCTCTCTCTCCCTCGCTCATCTCTCTCTCTCTCACACACACTCCCTTCCTCTCTTGCCCCCTCCCTCCCTCTCTCTCGCCCCACTCCCTTTCTCTCTCACCACTCTCACTCTCCCTGTCTCGCAAACTCCCCCTCTCTCTTCCCCCCACCGTCCCTCTCTCGCCCCCTCTCCTTCATCCCCTCCTCTCTCTCTCACCCACCTGTCTCTCTCTCTCACCACCCTCCCTCTCTCTCTTTACACCCTCCCTCTCTCGCTTGCTTTCCTCCCTCTCTCTCTCCCCCTCCCTCGTCTCTCTCACGCTACCCTCTCTCTCATCCACTGCTCTCTCTCTCTCCCCCACACACCTCTCTTTCTCTCACCACCCTCTCTCTCTCTCTTGCCCCCTCCCTATCGCTCTCACGCCCCTCCCTGTCTCTCTTGCCCACCTCCCTCTCTCTCTCCCCCCTCTCTCTCTGTCGCTACCCCCTCTCTCGTCCCCTCCCTCTCACTCACCCCTTCCCTCTCTATGTCTGTCTCTCGCCCTCCCTCCATCTCTCTCTCTCGCCCCCTCCCCATCTCTCTCTCTCGCCCCCACCCTCTGTCTTTCTCGGCCCCAGCCTCTCTCCCTAGTTCCCTCTCTCTCTCGCCACCTCCCTCTCTCTGTCTCGCTCTCTCTCACCCTGCCTCCCCCTCTCTCTCTCGACCCTCTCCCTCTCTCTCTTGCCCCCTCCCTCTCTCTCGCACCCTCCCTCTATCTCTCTCTACCCCACCCTCTCTCTTGCCATCTCCCTCTCGATCTCGCCCCCTCCCACTCTCTCGACCCCTCCCTCTCTCTCGCTCTCTCTCTCGGCCTCCCTCCCTCTGTCTCTCTCGCTCCCTCCCTCTTTCTCTCGCCCCACTCTCTGCCTCTCTCACCCCTCTCCCTCTCTCTGTCTTGCACTTTATCCCTATCTCTCAATCCCCTCACTCCCTCTCTCGCCCTCCTCTCTCTCTTGGCCCCCCTCTTTCTCTCTTGCACACCTCTCTCTCTCCACCATCTCTCTCGAACCCCTCCCTCTCGCTTGCCCCCATCTCTCTTGCTTTCCTCCCCCTCTCTCCCATCCCTCCCTCTCTCTTTCGCGCTGCCCCTCTCTCACTCCCTCCTCTCTCTCTCGCCCACCTCCCCTCTCTCTCTCATTCCCCTCCCTCTCTCTCTTGCCCTCACACTCTCGCTCTCACGCCCCTCACTATCTCTCTCGACCGCCGCTCGCTCTCTCTTTGGTTGTCCCTTACCTCTCTCTCTCTCTCTCGCCCCCTCTCTTTCTCTCTTCCCCCTCCGTCTCGCTCTCACGCCACTCCCTCTCTCTCATTACCAACCCTCCCTGTCTTGCCACCTCCCTCTCTCTTGCCCCCCCTCATTTTCTCGCCCCCTCCCTCTCTCGCTTGCCCCCTCCCTCGCTCTCTCGCCCCCTCCCTCTCTCTCTTTCCCCTCCCTCTGTCTCTCTCTCGCCCCCTCCCTCTCTCTCTGGCGCCCTCCCTCTCTCTCTTGGCCCCTCCCTCTCTCTCTCTCTCTCTCCACCTCCCTCTCTCTCGCCCACTCCTCTCTCGCCCCACTCCCTGCCTCTCTCATCACTCTCCCTCTCTCTGTCTCGCACTCTCTCCCTCCCTCTCTTCCCCCTCCCTCCCTCTCTCGCGCCCCTCTATCTCGCCCCCTCCTCTCTCTCTCTCTCGCACACCTCCCTCCCTCTCGGTCTCTCGCCCTGTCTCCCTCTCTCTCGCCCCCTCCCACTCTCTCTCGCCCAAATCCCTGACTCTCTCTCCCCTCTCCCTCCCTCTCTCGTTCCTCCTCTCTCTTTCAGCCCCTCCTCTCACTCTCACCCACCTCCCTCTCTCTCTCTCTCTCACCACCCACCCTCTCTCTCGCCCCCTCCTCTCTCTCTCGCCCCCTCCCACTCTCTCTCGCCCAAATCCCTGCCTCTCTCTCCCCTCTCCCTCCCTCATTGGTCGCTCCTCTCTCTTTCAGTCGCTCCTCCCTCTCTCGCCCAATTCCCTCTCTCTCTCTCACCACCCTCCCTCTCTCTCTTGACCCCCTCCGACTCCCTCTCACCCCCTCCTTCTCTCTTGCTTTACACCCTCTCTCTCTCCCTCCCTTCCTCCCTCTCTCTCTTGCTCTCCGTCCACTTTCACCCCCTCCTCTATCTCTCTCATCCACCTCTCTCTCTCACCCCCTACCTCTCTATCTTGACCCTCCCTCTCGCTCCCTCCCTCCTCCCTCTCTCTCTTGCCCCACTCCTTCTCTCTCTCCACTCCCTCTCTCTCCCCCCTCTCTCGCCCCCTCCCTCCCTCTCTCACACCCTCGCTCTCTCGCTCTGTCTCTCCTGTCCCTCTGTCTCTCTTTCTCGCCCCCTCCCCTCACTCTCGTTCCCCTCTCTCTCTCGCCCCCTCCCTCTCTCTCTCGCTCTTTCTCTCCCTCTCTCCCTCTCTTTCACTCGTTCCCCTATCCGTCTCTCTCATCGCCTCCATCTCTCTCTCTCACCCCACTCCCTCTCTCTCTCACCCCTTCCCCATCTCTCTCTTTGGACCCCCCATCTCTGTCTCGCCGCCCTCGTTCTTTCTCGCCCCTTCCTCTCTCTCGCGCCCTCCATCTCGGTCTCTCACCCCCTCTCTCACACACGCCCCTCGCTCTCTCTCTCTCTCGTCCGCCTCCTTCCTCTCTCTCGTCCCCTCCCCCTCTCTCTCTTCAACACTCCCTCTCTCTCGTCCCCTCCCTCTCTCTGTCGCCCACCCTCCAATTCTCACTCTCGTCCCCCTCCATCTCTCTCTCACCCCCTCCCTATCTCTATCTCGACCCATCCCCCTCTTTCGCACTCCCTCCATCTCTCTCTATCGATCCCACTCTCTCTCTCCTGTCCCCTTTGACTCTCTTCACACCCCACCTTCTCTCTCCCTCGAACGCTCTCTCTCTCTCTCCCTCGACCCCTCCCTCTCTCTTATCCCTTCCCACTCACTCTGGCTGCCTCGCTCTCGCGACCCCCTTTCTCTCTCTCTCTTGCCCACGTCCCTCTCTCTCTCTCGCTCTCGCACCCTCTCGCTATCTCTCTCACCTCTCCCTCTCTCTTTCTTGCCCACTTCCTCTCTCTCTCTCCCCCACACACCTCTCTTTCTCTCACCACCCTCTCTCTCTCTCTCTTGCCCCCTCCCTATCGCTCTCACGCCCCTCCCTGTCTCTCTTGCCCACCTCCCTCTCTCTCTCGCCCCTCTCTCTCTGTCGCTACCCCCTCTCTCGTCCCCTCCCTCTCACTCACCCCTTCCCTCTCTATCTCTGTCTCTCGCCCTCGCTCCGTCTCTCTCTCTCGTCCCCTCCCCATCCCTCTCTCACGCCCCCACCCTCTGTCTTTCTCGGCCCCAGCCTCTCTCCCTAGTTCCCTCTCTCTCTCGCCACCTCCCTCTCTCTGTCTCGCTCTCTCTCACCCTGCCTCCCCCTCTCTCTCTCACCCCCCTCCCTCTCTCTCTTGTCCCCTCCCTCTCTCTCGCACCCTCTCTCTATCTCTCTCAACTCCTCCCTCTCTCTCTCTTGCCCACACCCTCTCTCTCACCCCATTCATCTCTCTCTCTCGCACCCTCCCTCTATCTCTCTCAACCCCACCCTCTCTCTTGCCCTCTCCCCCTCTCTCTTGCCCTCCCACCTTCTCTCTCGCCCCTCCCTCTCTCTCTTAACCCCTCCCTCTCGCTCGCCCCCTCCCTCTCTCTCCCTCTCTCTCGGCCTCCCTCCCTCCATCTCTCTCGCCCCCTCCCTCTTTCTCTCGCCTCACTCTCTGCCTCTCTCACCCCCTCCCTCTCTCTGTCTTGCACCCTACCCCTCTCTCTCAACCCCCTCCCTCCCTCTCTCGCCCTCCTCTCTCTCGACCCCTCTCTCTCTTGCACACCTCCCTCTCTCTCTCACCACCCTCTCTCTCGAACCCCTCCCTCTCGCTCTGCCCTCTCTCTCTCCTGCTTTCCTCCCTCTCTCTCCCCATCCCTCCCTCTCTCTTTCGCTCCACCCCTCTCTCACTCTCTCCTCTCTCTCTCGCCCACCTCCCTCTCTCTCTCTCTCACTCGCCCCCTCTCTTTCTCTCTTGCCCCTCCTTCTCTCTCTCGCCCCCTCCTATCTCACTTTCGCCGCCTCCCTCTCTCTCACCCCCTCCCTTTCTCTCTTGCCCCCTCCCTCTCTCTGTGTCTCGCCCCCTCCCGCTCTCTTGCTCTCTCTCGCCCTCCCTCCCTCCGTCCCTCTCGCCCCACTCCCTGACTCTCTCACCCCTCTCCCTCTCTCTGTCTCGCACTCTCCAACTCTCTCTCCCCCTCCCTCCCTCTCTTGCCCCCTCTCTCTCACACCCTCCTCTCTCTCTTGCCCACCTCCATCTTTCTCTCGACCCCTCCTCTCTGTCGCCCTCCTCCCTCTCTCACCCCCTCTCCTTCTCTCTCTTGCCCCCTCCCTCTCTCTCTCACGCCCCTCCCTCTCTCTCGCCCACTCCCTCTCTCTCTTGCCCCCTTCCTCGCTCTTTCGCCCTTTCCCTCTCTCTCTTTCCACCTCTCTCTCGCTCACTCTCCCCTCTTCCTCCCTCTCTCTCGCCCCCTCCCTCTCTCTCTCACTCCATCCCTCTCTCTTGCTTTACTCCCTCTCTCTCTCCCCCTTCCTCCCTCTCTCTCTTGCTCCCCGTCCATTCTCACCCCCTCCTCTATCTCTCTCGCCCACCTCTCTCCCTGTCACCCCCTTCTTCTCTATCTTTACCCTCCCTCCCGCTCTCACGCTCCTCCCTCTCTCTCATGCCCCACTCGCTCTCTCTCCCGCCCCCTCTCGGCTCCTCCCTCCCTCTCTCACACCCTCGCTCTTTCGCTCTGTCTCTCCCCCTCCCTCTGTGTCTCTCTATCGCCCCCTCCCTCCCTCTTTCTCGTCCCCAGCCTCGCTCTCACGTTCCCTCTATCTGTCTCGCCCCTCCCTCTCTCTCTCGCTCTCTCTCGCCCTCTCTCCCTCTCTTTCACTCGTTCCCCTATCCCTCTCTCTCGTCGCCTCCATCTCTCTCTCACCCCACTCCCTCTCTCTCTCACCCCATCCACATCTGTCTCTTACGACCCCCCGTGTCTGTCTCGCCACCCTCCTTCTTTCTCGCCCCCTTCCTCTCTCTCGCGCCCTCCATCTCGCTCTCTCACCCCCTCTCTCTCACACTCACCCCTTGCTCTCTCTCTCTCGTCCCCTCCCCCACTCTCTCTTCCCCATTCCGTCTCTCTCTCTTCTCCCCCCTCTCTCTGTCGCCCACCCTCCCATTCTCTCTCTCGTCCACCTCCATCTCTCTCTCGCCCCCTCCCTCTCACTCTCACCCCCTTCCCTCTCTCTCTCTCGTCTCCTCCCTCTCTCTCTCCCCCTCCCTCCCTCTCTCACTCTCTCACCCTCCCTCCCTCTCTCTCTCTCTCTCGCTCCCCCCCTCTCTCGCCCCCTCCCTCTTTCTTTCGCCCACTCCCTCTCTTCTCTCGCCCCCTCCCTCTCTCTCTCGCCCCTCCCTCTCTCTGGCCCTCTTCCTCTTTCTTACTCAACACCCCTCTCTCTCTCCCCACTGCATGCTCCCGCTCTCTCACCCCCTCCCTTTCTCTCGTCCCCTTCCCGCTCTCTCGCCCCCTCCCTCTTTCTTTCGCCCACTCCCACTCTCTCTCGCTCTCACCCTCTCTCTCTCGCCGCCCTCTCTCTCTCTTGCCCCACCCTCTCTCTCACCTCCTTCCTCTGACTGTCGCCGTCCCCACTCGTCCCCCTCCCTGTCTCTTTCTCGCTCCTCCCTCTTTCTCTCACACCTCTCCCTCACTCTCTGTCTCTCTCCCCCTCCCTCCCTCTTTCTCTCGCCCCCTCCCTCTCTCTCTAGCCCCCTCCCTCTCTCTCTCTCGCCCCCTCCCTCTCTCTCTCACCACCTTCCTCTCTCTCTTGCCCCCTCCCTCTCTCTCTCACCACCTTCCTCTCTCTCTTGCCCCCTCCCTCTCTCTCTCACCCCTTCCCTCTCTCTGTCTCGCCCTGCCCTCTCTCTCACCACCCTCTATTTCTCCCTCGCACCCCCTCCCTCTCTCTCGCCCACCTCCTTCTCTCTGTCTCACCCCCTCCCCCTCTCTTACACCCCTCTCTCTCTCTCACCCCCCCTCTCTCACGACTCACTCTCTCTCTCGCCCCTCCCTCGGTCTGTCGCCCTCTCACACACCCCTCTGTCCTTTTTGCCCTTCCTCTCTCTCACCATCTCTCTTTCTCTCTCTGTCTCTCGCCCTTGCTCTCTCTTACACAATCTCTCTCTCTCTCTCTCTCACTCTCCCCCCCGCCGTCTCTCTCACCTCCCTCTCTCGACCCTCTATCTGTTCGCGCCTCTATATCTCTCTCTTCCATCCTCTATCTCTCTCTAACCATCCCGCTTTCTCTTGCCCTCATCTCCCAACCCTCTCTCTCTCTCTATCTCTCTCTCGCCCCATCATTCTCTCTCTCTGCCCTGTATTTTTCTCTCTCTCGCCACCCCTATCTCTCTTGTCCACTTTCTCCTTCGTCGTCCCTCTCTCTCTGTCTCTTTCTCTGTCTTGCCCCCTCCCTCGCCCCTCTCTTAGTCTCAATCTCTCTCTCGCCCCCTATCTCATTACTTCCTCCCGTCTCTCTCTCTCTCTCACTCTCTCTCCCTCACCCTACCTCTCTCTCCCCCTTCTCGCTCTCCACTTCGCTCGGTGTCTCTCTCTTCCCACCTCCCTCTCTTTCCCTCTGACTGAATCTCTCTCCCTCCTATCCCTCCCTCCCTCCCTCTCTCACAGACTCGATCTCCCTGGTCCTTCCCTCTCCCTCTGACCCAGAAACTGGGGGTGTTTGGGGATGAGCCTGTGTGTGGGGGGGTTGGGGTGTGATCTGGAAGGTGGGGTTAATGGGGTAGAGATGGAATTGTGGGAGGGAGACAGCGACGGCATGAGAGAGAGGGGGAAGTGGCAAGAGTGGAGGCAGGTAGAGAAACCGGGTTTGTAGGGTGTGTGTGTGAGAGAGAGAGAGTTGGATGAGAGAGAGGTTTGAGAAAGAGAGTGTGTGCTGAAAGAAAGAGACAGAGAGAATTGAGGAGAAAGAGGAGGGGAGAGGTAATGGGGAGGCCAGGTTTGGAGTCGGGGGAACAGATGGAGTTAAACCTGGCTCCTGAGCTCAGGGTGCGGTGCCCTCCCCTTCCCTTCCCTGAGGACCAGGACTTGGGGCTGAGTCTGTCTATCTCCAGCTCAGCTTCTCCAACAAAAAGACACACAACAACGTCAGTCACTCTGCTACTCGGCACGGTTTAATCAACATTTTTATTGGATGGAAGTGATGGATACAGTCGGTAGGATGGAGCCTTTTCTCACTGGCCGCTGAGTTGTGAGAAATATTGAAATGTTTCCCTGTCACCCCCCTGTGGGATAAGGATGGACAAACCATTGCTACCCTCAGACTGTTACCATAGCGACAGGCTGCTCCAAGCCTGAAACACTGAAATGAAATGTGAAAATCCCGGATGGATTGATTATTGAGGGAATTTGATGGATGGATGGATTTGGGTGAAGGGATATTTCACCACATTCTTCAGCTGCTGCCTGAACTTAGTCTGGGTCACGGCATAAATAGCTGTGTTTGTGCAGCAACTGAGGAGCTGCAGCATGAAGCCCAATTCCTGCACAAAGCCAGGTAGATACACAGGGGAATTCACAATATAATCCATCCGGTACCATATAGAATACAGCATTAACGTTGACCATAACAGGATGAAATTGGCCGAGATCACAAACAGTAAAATGATGGATTTTTTTCGGTTTCTCATTTCTGTGTCAGACTGAGCGTCCCCATTGGTGTTAGCGCGGAGTCTCCTGCGGGCTCTGCTGGTCACTAAAATGTGTCTGACGGTGAGAACATTGAGCAGCAGAATCAGAAGAAATGGGACACACGGGGTTAGAATGTGGTGGAGGAACTCGATTGTGACCCAGACACTGGAGTGACGAACAGCGAGTGTTGCATCACAAAACCAGGGGGCGTTCCACAGCAAATACCAAGATGTGAGCATGAAATACCAGAAAATGTTCTTTAAACAGCTCAGCACAGTCACTGCTCCCAGAACCACAGCCGCCGTTTTCTCACTGCAATATTTACTTTTCAGCTTCTGGCAACAAATGGCCACAAACCGATCAAAGGTGAAAGTGACGGTGAACCAGACAGAGCAGTCGGCGGCTGCATAAAGCAGGACGGCGTGGATATTACACACGGGGATGGAGTACAGGAAATAAAACTGTTCCCGATAAACAATGGGAATGTGTCTCAGCATCAGGTCGAGGATAATGACCAGGAGATCCGCCGCTGCCATGGCCCCCAGGTAACGTCTGACACATGGAGACAATCCACAATCTTTATAAAGCAGGACGTAGATGGTCACTACATTAACTGTGAGGAAGGAAAACAAACCCATTAACCATCAGCCTGGAGGCAATGGGACCCGTTCGATTGGGGACCCAGTGAGATTTTCAAATGTGTCCCTGTATTCAGGGATTTATTAAAGTAATTGGAGCTGGAATAACAAATGGGGAGGTCGGAATTACTGACACAAATGTGACATAAACCACAAGAAACCCTCCCTCCCCAAACACACAGAGACACATCCATAAGGACAGATGTTTTCTGGAACATTCCCACACACTCGAGAGCAGACACAGGTCACTCCTTCCCAGTTCCTAATACGGAGGGTGGAAACTTTGCTGTCCTGAAGGATTCTCTCCCAGTTTCCTGAAGACAAACGGAGTTTGGGAATTTCTGTATTTTGGTCTAAATTGTGGTCGATCCTGTGTCGTGAAGAAATGTAAACGCAGGGAAAACGTATTCACCCCTTTAACTGCCTGAGGGGCCTTCGGAACAGTGTCTCCTTCTCCCTGGAACGGGATCTCTTCCCTCGGGATCTTATCGTTTCTTCAATTCACTGACGTCCGGACGTTCACAAACAAACAACGTCAGGGACAGAACGTTCCAGGGAATGTCAGTTATAGAATGTCTGGGACAGAATGTTCCAGGGAACCCCTTGACCTGTCCATCACCTTTCCGCCCATCCACCCCACCAACATGATGTACTGTGCACAGACTACATCACTGTCCCGCACCGAGAGCTGTACTGACCACATCATTGTATTATCTATAAACCTCAACCAGATAGTCTGACCAGCACGGAGACCTGTGAGGTGATAACTGGTGAATTATTCTGTAACCCAGGAGCAGTTACCCTCTGAGCATGTACGGCTGTGTACACCACCCCAGTGCATTGATCAGTAACCCAGGAGCAGTTGCCCTCCCAGCATATTGGACTGTGTACCCCACCCCAGTGCATTGATCAGTATCCCAGGAGCAGTTGCCCTCCCAGCATGTAGGATTGTGTACCCCACCCCAGTGCATTGCTTAGTAACATTGTGTTAGATCCCTGCCCAGTGTGGGAAAACTTGCAGCCCATGCTGGAAGTGAAAGGACGTATAGCTCCCATCCCTTTCCAGCTCCATATCTCCATTGTGCTATGACAAATGGGTGCTGTGGATGTGAACATCACTGACATAGAGAGATGGCGGGGGATCAGTTTAAATATCACCACATGGGAGGGGTTTGGGGTATAGACAGAGAGGGGGAGACTGAGAGACAGTGTCATGGAAGGATGTGATCCCAGGTTTCAGAATGCTGAAACATAGTCACTTCGATAGCATCCTGTGACATGAGCCAGTCTTCCCAGGAAAAATGGGAAACAGGGAGATTGGTGTGCGGTGAAATGATGGAGAATTTTGAATGAGCATTTGTTCTACAGCTTTGTAAATGGGAGTAGTTTCAACAGAATCTATGACTCACTGGGCTGATTCTAACAATAATTTGCCTCAGTGCCATTTTCATTGAGTGTGACAGAGAGGTTATCTATACGAGGCCAAGCTAGATTCCTGGTGCTATCTCATCAAACACAACTCATTGACTACCACCCCCTCACCCCCCCTCCCCCATTGGTGTCCCTCTCATTCTATACCAGCCCGATTCTCCCACCCATCATGGCTGGAGGGACTCACAGTCGCCCGGGTGCCCCTGGATATTCCATGACCCCTCGTACTGGTGCCATCTTTGAAAGGCCAATGGGCACACAGTTGAGCTTCCTCAGCTTGGAGCTGGCCTGCACAGTTTACACCGAGCATGACAGATAAGGGGCAATTACATCACGGTTTGTCGACAGGGGCAACGAGGTCCTGGTAGATGGGCAAGTACAGAGGGTGACCATTCTCTTCCCAGAGGGAGCCACACCGCCAGACCCCCAGAGCATGGTCTGAGCTCACCACCCAGCTCAGTGCCGTCCCTGTGGTTTGAAGAAATGTCCAGCCATAAGGACAAGCATCAATAACCTTCCCCACTCTATCAGGATAAGGGTCAATGTATTCTCTCTGCTCCCTCACTCACAGTATATCTGTTATAGCACCTACACCTGAATAAGTCTAATGCTTCAACACTGCTACATACAGCACCTTCTCTTTCTCTCTGTCTCTGTCTCTGTCACCCGTCCACTTTACCACTACCGCCCCCCCCCCCTCCATTACCAATTACACTGCATGGATACAACACTGTCGACAGACTTCATCTGGAAACCTCACGATTTGCCATTATTCTCACCTGCGCCATCACTAACAGCAGGGCCACCCACCCCCACCATCCCTCCCTCTCTTCCTCCCATTCCAGGAGAAACTGCCTGGAATACGACAGAAAGGGCCAAGCCGGGTGGTGGAGTGCCCGATAACTATTCCCTCAATCCCCTCCCCCCGCCATGGGGGGAGGACCCTGGTACGAGCCAGAGAGGACCGGGACGCCTCGTGTGGAGATTCTGAAACATCCACGTCACACCGACTGAGTAAGGAGCAATGTTCAGTGAAGGACAATTCTCACTTTAACCCACTGGCAACTCTATTCCCCTCGCGGCACAACTTAGAAGCTGTGGCCCTGATGCCATCTCCCTTCTGCGTCGAGCTGGTATAAATGGAATACCCACGTTCTCGGGGGGCAGGAGGGTGGGCTCACAACATATCGTCACAACCAACTCCCAGGAAGGGAGCACGGAGGCTCTCTCCTACACCTCCCCCTGTAAACAGCTCAGATACTGAACCTAATCTGTAATAGTTACTGCTCTCCCACATGTCCTGAAATCTTCAACAATCTGTGCTCATATACACGCAGCGCTCTCTGCTCCTGCAGCCCCTTTATAATGGCGCAGCCTGTTTTCAACTGTCTTTCTTTATCTTTCATAACAAAGTGCATCACCTCACACTGCTCTGCATTGATCCCTGTCTACTAGCTTGTCACTGACCTATTAGAGTTCCACACTGTCCTCCATAGTCTTTACAATTCTTGCAGGTTTGATACCATTTACAAGCATTAAGATTATTATAGTGTCAAAGTCCCCATGAAACAAGTGAAATCTTGCCCCACACACACGAGTGTGAGCAAGTGAAATACTGATATATTCCCAAGGACAATGTCGAATAATGACATACTGTCAATGGAGCAACAAAAATCCTGACATATACGAGACAGAGTAGATGAAATATTGACAAACCACAGAGCAAGAGAAATCTGAATAGGCTCCACTTATCTATATTCATCAGGGTATAATGGAGTGAAGTTTAAAGTGTGCACTGTACCTTTAAGAGAGGGTGAATGCTGTTCTGAACTGAGAGCTTACTGAGATATCTCTGAGAACCTGTGATATGAGAGGATGGCAGACCCAGAAACAGTATATTGCTGTAGAGCTGGAGTCGGGTCATAAGCAGTTAAGAGATAGAGGGTCTTTCAGTTCACTTTCAGTGTTAAAAAATACATTGTTGTTTTTATTTAAACAGTGGAATTTGGAAGTTCTCTGTCACTCATATTTTTACAGTTTACGAGGCGAATTGAGCATTTATTTATGTTTAGTTTAGTTTAAATCACCAGAGGAGATCTATGCTGTACCCTAACAATTGCTGTGTGTGTATCTGTGTGTCTCTGTGTGGGGCAGGTCTGGCTGTCTCTGTGGTACTGAAAGTGATGCAATGCCTCCCTCTGCTGGCCTCCACACGCCACTGCACGGCATTGGCAGAGAGTGAAAACCAACAGGGATACATTCAGAGAAGGGGAGGGGTAGGGAGAGGGCAGCTGCTCACAGCACCATCCAAACTGATGTCTCATCCATGTACTGATCTAAATGTCCTTTAAACGTTGTAACTGTCCCTGTTTCTGCAAGTTTATTCCACACACAAGCCAGCTTCTGTCTAAAATAATTATCTCTCCTTGAAGCTCAATCCCTCCATTTCCAGCAACATCCAGGTTAATCTCTTCTGAACCCTCTCCAACTTAATAATATCAAGGGCAATAATATCGAAGTGAATAGTCAATGTATTTTATAAGCGTAGTGGAGACCTAAACTAGAGGACATAGTTGTAAGGTAAGAGGAGAAAACTTTAAAAGTAACCGAAGGGCAGCTGTTTCACTATGGAATGTGGTGTCCCTATGGAATGAACGGGCAGGATACCCAGACAGGACACAGTATTCCAGAAGTGGTCTCACCAATATCCTGTACAACAACATGACATCCCAATTCCGATACTCAAAGGTCTGACCATTGAAGACAAGTGTGCAAAACACCTTCTTAATCACATTATCTATATGAGATGCAACTTTTAAAGAATTATACCTGATGGCCGAGGTCTCTGTTCTACAACACTGCCAAAGGTCCTACGTTTAATTGTATAAGTCCTACTCTTGTTTGATTTACCAAATCCAATACCTCGCATTAATCCAAACTAAAATCCATCTGCTACTCCTCGGCCAATGAGTGATATTACCACCTCCTCACCTTCCCCATTTAATTTTAAAATGCCCACCCTTCTCCAGGAGGCCTGCACACTCCGGCCTTGATTTTCACAAAGACCCTGACCTTGGGTTGCCTTGTGTGGTTAGAGGGAGGAGGGACGGATTGCAGACACAGTCAGTGGGGAGGAGAGGCTGGACAGTAATCAGCGGCCTGGTGTCATTTCATGGTTTTAGGCAGAGGGCAGACACACGTGAGAGTTGGGTTATACTGATCGGTGTTTTGGGACCAGAAATTATGGTCTTTCTCCGTGTCTGGTGGTCAGTAATAAATATCCATTTGAGACCCTTCACTGGGCACAGTGTGTCTGCAGGATTTCTTTCCCTAATATTGCAGACTACAGATAATAGCGATTAAAGATGTTCATAGTTAATTTCGATCTTGCACTTGTTTAACAAAACAAAATGTTTTGTGTAGTTCAGTAATGGTAACCTGATTATAATATATCCACACCGAGCTGAACGCTGCCCCTTAAAATGTGACCCAAAATCTGGATATAGTAGTGTAGTGGGTAGTGTCCCTGCCTCTGAGGTATGGCTCTGGGTTTGATTCCAATTCCTGAAATTGTTTGGTAGTGTTCCAAGCTCTGGCCCAAAAGGTGTGGATTCATGTCCTGCCTGTTGCAGAGGTATGTCACAGTATGTCATAACAGGCTGATGAACAAACACACAGGAGAATAATGTTACAGCTTTATGGGTATTGCCGAGTGGTGCTCGTGTCCCTACCTCTGGGCACAAAGGTCTAGGTGTAAATTCCACAGAAGTGTCTCCTAATATACCTGAACAAACTGATGAAACTGGTTTTGGAATTGTGATGTGATGGAGAAAGAACAAGTGTCGGTGTTGAATTTCAGCATTTAGGCCCGGGATTATTGAAAGTACAGCCATTCGTGTTGATTGAAGTCACATTTCGCAGCAGTAAAGGTTTATGAAATCAGAACAGTCATGGATAGGTTTTGTAGTCAAGGTTTTTCCCCAGGTTAGAGGTGTCCAAAACTAGAGGACATTGGTAGAAAGTGAGAGGGGAAAGATTTTGAAGACGCCTAAAGGGCACCTTGTCACACAGAGGGTGGTGTGCGTATGGAATGAGCTGCCAGTGGAAGTGGTGGAGGTACAACTACATCACGTAAAAGGCAACTGGATGCTGACAGACCTGCTGAGCTTTTCCAGCAATTTCTGTATTTGTTAAAACAAAACATTCATTTTAACACAGGTATCTGTGTTAGCTGCTTGGATACAGAATTGGCTGGCCAGCAGAAGACAGCGAGTGGTAGTGGAAGGAAAATATTCTTCGTGGAAGTCTGTGGTGAGTGGTGTTCCACAGGGCTCTGTCCTTGAGCCTCTACTGTTTGTAATTTTTTTAATGTCTCGGATGAGGGGATTGAAGAATGAGTCAGCAAGTTTACAGATGACACGAAGGTTGGAGGTGTCGTTGACAGTATAGAGGGCTGTTGTAGGCTGCAGCGGGACATTGACAGGATGCAGAGATGGCCTGAGAGGTGGCAGATGGAGTTCAATCTGGATAAATGTAATGTGATGCATTTTGGAAGGTCCAATTTGAAAGCTGAGTACAGGATTAAGGATAGGATGCTTGGCAGTGTGAAGGAAGAGAGAGATCTTAGTGTGCAGGTACACAGACCCCTTAAAATGGCCACCCAAGTGGACAGGATTGTTAAGAAAGCATATGGTGTTTTGGCTTTCATTAACAGGGGAATTGAGTTTAAGAGTCGTGAGATCTTGTTGCAGCTCCATAAAACTTGGTTTCGAACGCACTTGGAATACTGCGTTCAGTTCTGGTCACCCTATTATAGGAAAGGTGTGGATGCTTTGGAGAGGGTTCAGAGGAGGTTTACCAGGATGCTGCCTGGACTGGACGGCTTATCTTATGAAGAGAGGTTGACTGAGCTCAGACTTTTTTCATTGGAGAAAAGGAGGAGGAGAGGGGACCTAATTGAGGTATTCAAGATTATGAGAGGCATAGATAGAGTTGATAGCCAGAGACAGTTTCCCAGGGCAGAAATGGCTAACACGAGGGGTCACAGTTTTATGCTGGTTGGAGGAAAGTATAGAGGGGATGTCAGAGGCGGTTTCTTTACACAGAGAGTTGTGAGTGCATGGAATCCGTTACCAGCAGCAGTTGTGGAAGCAGGGTCATTGGGGACATTTAAGAAACTGCTGGATATGCATATGGTCACAGAAATTTGAGGGTGCATATATGAGGATCAGTGGTCGGCACAACATCGTCGGCTGAAGGGCCTCTTCTGTGCTGGACTGTTCTATGTTCTATGTATTCTGAATACGTGAAACATTTTTTTTAATGACGCAGGGATATATAGACATATCTTCAAATCGACCGAGACCATTTTCTGCTCAGGGTATGGCTCTGTGTATGACAGCAGCAATGATGCACCGACATGGAACAGGGAATGTGATGGAGACATAGTTTGGACAATGTACAAGGAGATCTCACATGGTCCAGTTTGGGAGAGAATGACATTATTGTGTGATTCAACTCAGAGAGGGATAAAATGTCATCTGACCGAGAAGAAACGGCACATTGCATTCTCTCTCCTTCATTATTCCTCATCACAGTAACGTGTACGACCTAAAACAAGACTCTCCTGTTATTGTTACCATTCTTATTTTTATAGAAGCCCTTCGGCCCAACAAGTCCATACTAACCTTCCAAAGAGTAACCTTCCCATGCCCTTACAGTTACCACTGACTAGTGCACCTAAAGTAGAAATCGCTGAATACTATGGAATATTTGACCAATCCACTTGAATTATACAGCTTTGGACTGTGGGAAGAAACGGGAGCACCCATCAGAATCTCACGCAGACAAAGGGAAAAGATGCAAACTGCACGCAGATAGTCGCTCGAGGCTGGAATTGAACTTCTGCCCCTGATGCTGTGATGGAACAGTGCGATCTACTGAGCCACTGGGCGAACCTGGGACCTCCTGACTGCCTAATGCAAAGGGAATTCAGCCAAATCCAACTCTCCCAGTATAAAATCCCATTGCTAGCAGCTGTATGAGTAGAATATCTTCAGAAGCAGAATAACATTTTGGACAATCTCGCAATTTTTCCTTTTGTCATTAGTTACACTAATATTTGGACAAGGTTCTTTCAACGTTAAAGTGTGTGTGTGTGTGTGTGTGTGTGTGTGTGTGTGTGTGTGTGTGTGTGTGTGTGTGTGTGTGTGTGTGTGTGTGTGTGTGTGTGTGTGTGTGTGTGTGTGTGTGTGTGTGTGTCAGTGTTTTTTCATCATAGATGGAGTAACATTGCTCTGGATCATAAACGTGCTATTTGAGCAGATTAAAGAAGCTAGCCTGACTTGTTCCTAAAACTGACCCTGACCCAGTCTGAGACTGATATCATCGGCCACATCACCGACCTGGTTACATTTAACATTTGTTATGAGCAGTGGAGGAGTGGGACTAGAAAAGGAAACAGTGACCCAAAAAGCCGGGGAACTATAGACCGTTGAGCCTGATGTTGGTGGTGGGTGAGTTGTTGGAGGGGATTTTGAGGGATAGGCTTTACGTACATTTGGGAAGGCAAGGGCTGATGGGGTTAGACAACGTGGCTTTCTGCATGGGAAATCATGTCTCATTAATTTGTTTGAGTTTTATGAAGAGGTGACAAAGAATATTGATGAAGGCAGTTTGGTAGACATTGTCTATATGGACCTCAGCAAGGTGTTCACAACATTCCGATTGGTAGACAGATTAGTAAGGTTAGGTTTCATGGGATACAGAAGAAGCTCGTCACAATTGGCTTGAAGGAAGAGGGGTATTTTTCACACTTGAGGCTTGTGAGCAGCAGTGTGCTGTAAGAATCAATACTGAGTTCACTGCTTTTCAACATTTATATAACGGATTTAGATGTGGATATTGGGGCCATAGTTAGTAAGGCTACAGATGACATCAGAAAGGTGGTGTAATAGATTATCTCAGAGTACAACAAGACCACAAATAGATGGGTCAAAGGGGCAAGGATTGACAGATGAAGTTTAATTTAGATAAATACAAGGTTACGCATTTTGGGAAGGAAAATCAGGGCAGAAATTATACACGAAATGGTAAGGGCCTGGTGAGTGTTGTGAAACAAATGGACATAGGGCTGCAGGTACATTGTTCCTTGCAAGTGGAGTCGAATGCAGACAGTGTGGTACAGAACACATTTCACAAATTTGTCTTAATCAGTCAGAGCATTGCGTATAAGTGTTGTGGTGGCATGTTGTATCTGTACAGGATGTTGGTGAGGTCACTTTAAGAATACTGCGTACAACTTGGTTGTCTGTAGAAAAGATTTACACGGATGTTCCAGGACTGGAGGTTTGAGCTTTAGCGAGAGGTTGATTAGTTTGAGGTGTTTCCCCCTGGAGTGTCAGAGGCTGAAGTGTGACATTATCGAGGTGTATAAAATCATCAGGGGCATGGATATTCTGAACAGCCATGTTCTGCTCCCCAGGGTAGGGGAGCCCAGAACAGGAGAGCATTGGTTGTAGGGGAGAGGACGAATGATTTAGAAGAGACCTGAAGGTAAATGTTTCACACGGAGAGTGGTGTGTGTACATAAAGTGCTCTCAGAGGAAGTGGTGAAGGCGGTTACAATTGCACATTTAAAAAGTATCTGAAAGAGGAGGGATATTGGCCAAATGCTGTCAAATGAGACTGGATCAGATTTGGTATCTGATCGAAGTGAACAGATTGGGCTATCAGGTCTGTTTCTATTCTGCATGACTCTGATTGTATAAGAGGGATGACGAAAAATTCTGAAAGTACCTTTCAAATCCGAATCCTCTTCACTAGACGCTTATCATGCCTCTATGTTCACATTGATTGAAAGTTACGTTAGTGAAATATTTGACAGAGAACTGAGTCATGGATAATGGAACGCAGACAGGAAAGTGGGGCTGAGACCCCAACCTGATCAGCCACAATCTTAGTGCCTGGTGGAGAAGCGTCAAAGTGTCTAATGACCACTCCTGTCCCTCAATCCCGTGTTCCTGTGTTCCATTCAGGCCATTAAACCTGTTAGGCAGGAGCATTTAGAGGTTACTTACTTCTATAACCTGGTGCACAGAACGGAGGAGATCATTCGGTCCTTCAAGACTGTGCCACATACTTTGAGGTGATTTGAGAAATGTATTTGTAAAACTCAGGCTGGGTATGCAAGAGGCCCCTCATCTCTCTTTACAGAGCTTCCCCTCTCTGAAACTTGTGCTCCATTTGTTGGTCATGTTGTAGACCCAAATTCACGATGAATCCAGCCCCATACCTCATCCAGTGATGGCTCACAAAATCCTCTGGTCTCCCTGACGGCAACATTAAATAACAGAACATCCATGAAAATTACACCCACTAACTTTCCAATAACTGAATGTGATACACAGCGGCAGGGGCAGTCACAGGGGCAGACACAGGGGCAGGTCGTTCACTCCTCAAACCTGCATTGCCCTTCACTAAGATCATGACTGATCTGCTCTTGGTCTCAAATCCTCTTTCATACCCAATTCATCATCGCCCTCAACTCTCTGACAGGTCAATATCCATCTACAAATACTTCAAATATTTTGAGTCATTTGGCTCCCCGAACACTCTTGAGAAGAGAAATCCTGACATTCAATCCCACCTCTTTGAAGAAAACCCTTGCTGCTCCTATAACATGGCTTATTGATATGAACAAAAGAGGCTAACCCAAAGGGTCAGGTAAAAATGACTGGTCCTGATATCAAGGCTTCTGTTGACTTCTGTTGACAGCAAGGAGCTTAACAAATCTGAACTTAATGGGAATCCGAGTAAACTCTCCAATGTTTGGAGTCAAACATGGCACAAAGGAATATGTTCATCATCTCAGTCCTGGGTCACCTCTGTGGGAGATTCTCAGGGTAGCTTCCTCTTCACAAACATCTTCAGCTGCTTCATCAATGTCTCCCCACCCTCGCCCTCCCCACCATAAGATCTGAAGTGGGGATGGTCACTGAGGATTCCACAATGTTCAGAATAATTTGACGACCCCGTCACCTTCTGAACTGGATTGTGTCCATGTGCAGCAAGACATGGACTCCATTGAGGCTTGTGCTTTTAAAGAGTCCGTAACATTCGTATAAAGGACTGTGTGACACTGCACGTTGCCACAGTAAAATAAGAGATCATTCCACACCTCACACGGGTTTCACAGGAATATGAGGAAGTCATTCAGCCCATTGACATTATTGGCAAAGAACAGGGACAGCCCATTCAGTGCCTCCAACATATTACTCAGGAAGAGAAGGATTCTAGTGTGATGGGCCACACCAGAGCCCCTCGACAATATTTGAAGGTGCTAGCCTAGACTCTAATGTTTTCTTATTTTAAAGAAAATGTAAAGTGTCTGTTCCAGATGCAATGTGACTGGTCAAACTACTTGGTGTGCAGCAAAACACCATTTACTTAAACACAATAGATGAAATAAAACCAAAAAAGAAGAATTTAGAATAACGTAATTATATTGGACAAGTTAAGAGGATGATAGATCTAGGAAGTATTACTAATAAACTGTTTCAATACTGGAAAATCACATGAACACAGCCTTGGCAAAAAGGAATATTCAGACACTGAATGGCAAAATTATTTCTCCAATTCAGGATTTAAAAACAGCACCAAGAGAAAATTCAGAGAGTAGATGCCAGGAGACATTCACTAAAGTTTTCAACTCGTTGTAGACCCCAATAATTTCTGATGTCACTGAGAAACCAAAACCCAGAAATCCTAATCTGTGAGACCTGACCATTTCCATTCCATCTGCATTAAAATAAACCTAAGGCCTCACTAATTGCTTACTCAAGTGGTCCTAACTAGCCAACTTGGTAACGGTCATTCAATCTCTCTCGTAAAAGAAACCGGAATAAAATAACCTCTTAAAGCTACAGCATCATCACACTATCCAGTACATCGAGCTGTCATACAGGAACCGAGGGTAACCCAATCAGGCCCTTGGCCCTGCCCAATCGGACGAGGAAGAAGCCAGTCAGTCCCTTGAGTCACTTACACAGGAACAGTAGGAGGCCATTCCCACCTCAATGCCCTTACACAGGGGCAGAATGAGGTAATTGATGCTGATTTCTGATGAATGGCTTATGCTCAAAACGTTGATTCTCCTGCTATGCTTTTCCAGCAAACCACTGTCTACTCTGATCTTCAGCATCAACAGTCCTCGCTGTCTCCTAACTGATGCTCTAACATGATGAACAAGTAGAGCAGAGGCTGCACAGACAGACTGCTCCACGTTGTTCCTCGTAGCTCCGTCCGTCATGATACACACGTGAGACTTCAACGCGGTTTTCTAGTGGTGAGGAGGGAAGCCATATGTCTTGTGTGTAGTCACAAGAAGGCACCTTCCATCTCCGAGATGCCAGCCTGGTGTTCTCTGTGTAGCACGGAAGCTGGTGGGAATGCCTACCTGTTTCAGAATGAAGGTATTGCGGCTGCTGTTGGGAATTGTGAACTACCTGACATTCAGTAGGGGTTCACACGCCGACTGCACAATAACGTGGGGAGAGTTAATTTAGGCATATAAACTATTAGGAAAGTCACGTTAGACTGATGGATGGACTCTCTAAGTTCAAATAATGCTGATCTTGTTCATGTTGATCCTGTCTAGTGCACGTCCTGTTCAGTGTAACCTGTATGCCTTACTCTGTCCAAGTCTATTTCCACCCTATGATCTGTCTGGCCATGTTTACTATGATCTTCCTCCACTGCTCATAAATAAAGTGTTTCCCTATACTGAGGTACACGTGACAATAAATCAAACCAACCAATCCTTGGTAATGTACAGAATTTCTCTCCCTGTCAATGTCTCTTTTTGAAATAAGTGATCGCTGCCACTCCTCATGTTTAACGTCACCGTTTCTTCTTCTCTCACAACTCTACTGATTAAACACTCAGCTTCTTCACTCTATCCTCGTGATACCGTCGTCCGTGTCTGTGGTAAGGAGATCATTCGTTACAAAGGAGATCAAATCCGTAGAGAGTGTCCCAACCACGCTCTCAGCAAGGCCCTACAACAGCAGGAAGGTGGCATTACTTATGTACTTGAATCATCTTACAATGAAGGACAGCATACCATAGAGACTGCACCCATTACTTACACAGGGTTTGATTCGGAGCAGTCAGCATAGACTTGTGAGTGGGAGATCATGCTTCCCAAATTATTAGAGTTCGTTGATGAAGTGACCAAGAAGGTTGATGAGGGCCGAGCGGTAACCATAGTCTCTACGGATATCAGTAAGGCCTTTGATAAGGTTCCACATGGCAGGCTGTTCGGGAGAATTACATCACGTGAAATGCTGGGGAACTGGCCAATTGGATACACAGTTGGCTTGATGGTAGGAAGCAGAGGTTTTACCGGAAGGATGCTTGTCAGACTGGAGGCTGGGTCCATTGCTGTTTGTTATCTATGATTTGGTTGAGAATGTACAAGGCATGATTAGTAAGTTTGTGGATGACACGAAAATAAGTGGGAGCATGATCAGTGAGGAAGTTTATCAGAAATTGCAGCAGGACCTTAATCAGGTGGGGAAGTGGGCCGAGAAATGGCAAATGGAATTTAATATAGATGCGTGATGTCTTGCATTTTAGAATCTCAACTCAAGGTAGGAGTTGCACGGCGAATGGGAGGGCCTTAAGGGGTGTAGCGAGCTGGTAGACCTTGGTATGCAGGTGCACGGTTCTCTGAGAGTGGAGTCACATGTAGACAGGGCAGTGAAGAAGGCATTTGGCACACTGACCTTCATCAGGCCGGACATTGAGTATGGAAGTTGGGAATTTATGTTGCAGTTACACAGGACTTTGGTAAGGCTGCACTTGGAGTATTGTGTTCAGGTTTTGTCACTTTGTTATAGGGAGCACGTGTCTATCTCCTAAGGAAGTTATTACAGTACCTTGCTGTGGCAACCGACAGGGTACCCTTCGTTGTTCAGTATTTCCCAGGAGCTGAAAAATTATGCCATGTTCTTCGTGACCTGCAACACATTATCAACGAGGATGAGCACCTTGCCAAGACCTTCCCCACACCTCCACTACTTGCCTTTAAACAACTGCCAAACCTCAAACAGATCATATGTTCGCAGCAAGCTGCCCAGCTTTCAGGACAGCTCCATACAACCCTGTCACGGTAGGTGCTGCAAGACGTGTCAGAATGTGGACATGGGTATTACCATTATGGGTGAGGACACCTCCCACCATGTACGTGGCAGGTACTCATGTGACTCAGCCAACATTGTCTATCTTATACGTTGCAGGGAAGGATGCCCGGAGGCATGGTACATGGGGGAAACCGAGCAAAGGCTATGGCAACAGATGAATGGGCACCACACAACAATCAACAGACAGAAGTGTTGCCTCCCAGTTGGGGACATTTCTGCGGTACAGGACATTCGACCTCGGACCTTCGGGTGACCATCCTCCAAGGCAGACTTCAGGACTGGCAACAGCGAAAAGTGGCCAAGCAGGGGCTGATAGCTAAGTTCGGTAAACATAGGGAGGGCCTCAACCGGGCCCTTCGGTTCATGTCATACTACAGGTGACCACCATTGCACTATATACACACAGACACATTTACACACACACACAGAGTCACTCCTATACACACACACATACACACGGACACATATATACACAGACACGCACACAGACACTCGCGCACACCCTTACAGACACACATTCCCATACTCACACATACATCCTCTCAGAGACTTAGACCACTCTACACTCATGCAGGCACATATACCCTCTCTCTCACAGACACTCACAAACCCCCACCCCAGACACATACACACTTCCACACTCACACATGCACCCCCTCACAGAATTAAGACACTCTGCAATCACTACACACACATATATACTCTCTCTCACACTCACAACCCCCAAGCCAGACGGACATACACACAGACAGACACAAAGACCCACATGCGCACATACATTTTGTGGGGTGAATTTGTACTTGCAGAGTTACAATGTACTTTGCTCAAAAACTGCCTGAATACAGTAAAACTCTGTTATCTGACTTTTCAGGTTAGAATCGATCTAAAATCATGGCATAGACAGAGAACACAGGGCGCTAACACCTTCGACATATTGTGTAACTAACCCAATTGTTACAGTTAACCTGAGAATGCAACTTTTAAAAAAAGTTTTTTTTTTGATTTACACACAGAAGAAGCTAAAATATCATGGTATTCGAACAGATGAAAGACTCAACAGACAATCAAGGTAATTTTCAATGTGTAGTTTCAGTTACATCATACTGTAACTTTTTTCTATAAATACTGTGCCTTACAGTTTTGTCCCCCACAATCACCTGAAGAAGGTGCGGTTCTCTGAAAGCTACTGTGCTTACAATTAAACCTGTTGGACTATAACCTGGTATTGTGTGATTTTTAACTTTGGACACCCCAGTCCAACACCGGCATTTTCAAATCATGATTACTGTGAAGTGGAATCGTATTAATCGTTCTCCAGTACTCTGGCACCTCCCCTATGGTCAGATTCTAAATAAAATTAATGTTAGTGGTCATCTCGCCACGTTATTCATGCTCTTCGCAAGCATTATTGTGAGATTTTCTCTCGATCTCCCGTTATGCATGTGGAGTAGAGAAGGATAATGATTTTAAACAATGCTGTGTATTACCCTAGAGAGCTGAGACTGCTCTAACCTTGGTGGGATCCTTTCAGCAGCCTGGTAATGTTTTTCCTGCCTCTGTACAGGATCTTAGTGAGATCACATTGGAGTAGTGTGTAAAGATTTTTTCTACTCAATGAAGAAAGTGTATTGTTATATTGGAAGAAGCTCAGAGATAGTTCCCTCAACTGATTCCTGCAATTAAGGTGTCTTTGGATGGAGAGAATGCAGGAAAGTGGAACAGAGGCCGCGATAATATCAGCCATGATTGTATTCAATGTCGGAGCTGGTTCGAGGGTTGGATTCCTGACTGATGCTCCTTGTCCACACTCAGCCTTTCGACCGTGTTACACAGTATGGAGGGAGGACTTTCTATCAAACAGCAAGCAGGATCTCCGGATAAATCAGTCTTAATCAGTTTGTCAGAACGTCTCCAGTAGAGTCACACAGTGACCAGTGCGGGGACCTCAACCATTTACAATCTACATCAATGATCAGGAACAGATATCCAGATACTGAGTTTGGTGATGTCGCTTGGATAAGCAAGAGATTAAATTATCAAGAGAGGGTGGAGTGTCTGCAAATAGATACAGAAAGTTCAAGGCAATGGATAATTATTTGGAAGGAGCAATACAACATAATATAACCTGCAATTTAATTTACAGGAATAATGGAAGGCAGTATGTTACTGAAATGGAGAGGGATTACAGGACTTAGTGATACTGGGTACTGGGGGGTTCACAGAGACCCGTTCAGACATGGAAGGTTTTGCTCCATCCCTGATCGTCTGCTCATTGACGCTCCAAGTGACCACATTGCTCTCCGTTCACATAGAATATTTTGATGTGGTTGGTTGGTGGTTGGGATGGTGTTTTGAAATGTGCATCAAGGGGATGGCCATTATCCAAGATACAATTATTCCTTTCTACATGGAGACCTGTAGACGATGGGAATGGCTGCCTGCTTCGAAATAAAGGAACTATGGCTGCTTTCAGGACAGGGGTATTCACCAACATGATACATTGTGCATGGACACACTGCAACATTAATAGAGTGTGAGCTCCTTCAGTTCCTCTACATCTCTCCATTTATTGGCTACTCTGCAGATACCATGTACACCTTCAGGAATCCCACTCTACTGGGAAAATAAAGATACACCTGGCAGCTTCCCGCTGAGGGAGAGGGAATGTATTGATCTCATCCACCACGCACATCCTACATCACCGAATGGTGACACTGATGTTGCGATACTGGGAGATGATGGAGCTGTTACCGACTCCGGCCTGGAAAGTTTCGGATCACAGAAGCTGAATGAAACCCTGACCCTAATAGCCACCGGCAGCATCGCCTTCCCCCTGGCGTGAAGCTGCAGGCCGTGTTGAAGAAGGTGACACCGCTCTGTGACCAGCTCCTTGTTCAGTCCAGATCCCCTCAACACTCTGTTCCTGGGTTAAGTGTAACTTGGGAAGCTGTTCCTGGAAAACCCGGGGTGGATACAGCAGATCCCTTTGCCTACACACACTCACTCCGTGGTTTCAGAGCTTCCCCTGTCTGCAGCCCCTGTTCCATTTGGTGTTCATGTCACACACCCAGATGCTGTTACCATAGTCCCCATGCTCCATCCAAAGTTGGGTCACCAAATCCTCCGGTCTCACTGAATGTCTGAGGCAGCTCAGAGCACAACCTCCAGCAAACCATCCCCAGCACCTCCACTAACTTTTCAACAACAGGAGTCAGTGAGAAACCCCTCGGCTACAAATATTGTGGACCAGACCAGATCCCCGCAAAATATTCTAAGAAGGCCACTTAGACCCAAACCATTCCTTATTTTAAAGAGAGATGTGAAGTGTATTTTCCAGATATGTTGTGACTGGTCAAAGCACTCGACATTAAGCCAAGTATAATCTATTCAAATGCTTTAGTTAAAATACAATCAAAGAAAATTTTGGGAGAGCTTATATGTTGGTACACTTACACAAACAATAGATACCGTACCTTCTTGGTATACACTGCTTGGCACAAAGATCAATTCAAATACAGATTCTTACATGCAGTTTTTTGATCCAGGAAAATTCAACATCAACAACCATCTCAGAGAGAAAAGCAGCTTGGGATCATGTATTGAAACTTCGAACCCTGCTGGGATCTCCAACAGCTTCTGAATGCTGCAGCTAATAACAAAACGAGAAACCCTGGTCTGGGAGAGCTGGCCACTGCCCTTCCATTGTTATCACCGTTTTAATAAAACCTAAAGGCGTCCTCAGTTATTTACTTAAACTGTTTTCAGACAGCAGTTCCGCACCTCTGCCTTTAAAACCTCTCTTCAAAAAAACAAGAGAAAATAACCTTTTTATAGTGATAGTATCGTCACAACTCCACCTTTAATAAAATGATCTATCAAAATACAAAGATGGATTCATTTTAGACCTCCTAATCTTCCTCTATTCGTAGCAGGTAGAAAGGATAGTGAAGAAGGCGTTTGGTATGCTTTCCCTTATTGGTCATAGTATTGAGTACAGGAGTTGGGATGTCATTTGCGGCTGGACAGGACATTGGTTAGGCCACTGTTGGAATATTGCATGCAATTCTGGTCTCCTTCCTATCGAAAAGATGTTGTGAAACTTGAAAAGGTTTAGAAATGATTTACAAGGATGTTGCCAGGACTAGAGGATTTGAGCTATCGGGAGAGGCTGAACAGGCTGGAGCTATTTTCCCTGGAGCATCGGAGGCTGAGGGGTGACCTTATAAATGTTCACTAAATTATGAGGGGCATGGATAGGATAAATAAGCAAAATCTTTCCCTGCGGTCGGGGCGTCCAGAACTAGAGGGCATAGGTTTAGGGTGAGAGGGGAAAGATACCAAAGAGACCTAAAGGGCAACCTTTTTCACGCAGAGGGTGGTACGTGTATGGAATGAGCTGCCAGAGGAAGTGGTGGAGGCTGGTACAATTGCAACATTTATGAGGCATTTGGATGGCTATATGAATAGGAAGGGTTTGGAGGGATATGGACCGGGTGCTGGCAGGTGGGACTAGATTGGGTTGGGACATCTGGGGGCATGGTCGGGTTGGACTGAAGTGTCTGCTTCCATGCTGTACGTCTCTATGACTCTGTGATTCTATGACTGCAATGCATATATATATATATAAAATATTATTGACTCTGAGCATATAAATGTTTACAAGAGATTCGATTTCAGTCATTTTACTCTTGCCACAGAATGCCTTTGTCTTTGTTCATCCACGACCCCAGAATGTGTCAAAACTTAGGTTTTCTCGCCCTGTCAACTGTATAATTTCAAATTGATTGGCAACAATAATAAGCTCAATCGAAACAGACTGGTATTTTTTCACCTGAACGTCTCCAAATGTTTTAAGGGGTCACGACCAGTGATAAAGATTTGTCTCAGATATGTTATTCACAATTTAAATGCTGAAATGTTGGAACGCCAACACCAAGCTCAAGGCCTCCTTCCCCATTGTGGAATAAATCTGTTGATGTTTCCACTGGACGCTCCAATCACACGTTACCTAAAGGAGCACTCCTCATCTCTCCAATAGTCCTTATGAATGACATAGCTCCTCATGTCTCAGCATAAAACAATTACATACTTCTGAACCTCTTAATACTGTAACCTCTTTACCTGCTACTCCTGGCCTATGCCGGTAAACCTTACTTTCACAGGGATATGTTTCAAGAAGATCTCGCACATTCTTCACAATCCCTCACAGAAACCAAACTTTGATTTCTGAACTCAATCATCATCATCAGCCATTTCAGTTCTAATCTTGCCATTGTAACTCTCTGCTCTTCCACACGAGTTCTCACGACTGCAGGAAGTGAATTGTTGAACTTCTCCAAAATAAGAATCTCTCTAAGTGTGCCATAGCTTTGCTCTGTTTTTAATGCCCTTCCCCACCTTTCAAAATTACTTTGTTTGAATCTTTCAAACTCAATGCGCGTTTAACGAGGGAGCTTTTCTAAGATGCCAGAAATGCTGTCTGTAGCTTCTGGGACAAGCTCATATGCACTTCAGATGGCGTTCTTCACCTCCTCATACTGGCCAGATACCTCCTCCGATAGGGATGCAAATACCTACCAGCTCTGTGTGGATCAACTAAATCCACATGTTAACTGATCACTGTATTTGTTTAGCCACTTTCTCAAATGAAATTAAAAAGCCTTCCCCATCCTTCTCATCAAATTTACATAATGCCTGGATGTATTTAAACAGAACCCCATCAGGCTTTTGGCTACTAAAGGGTTGCTCATACCCACTATCCTCCTCATCCAGCCTATGATCGACCTTCATCTCCACTTTCTATGTCAACATTCCTCTCTAATTACTAACTTTTGAAGTTGAAAATCTCTGGTTTTCTTCCCTCTTTTTCTCTCTTTCTTCTTCATTTCCTTTTCTTTTATTTCTACTTCTCACTTTAATTTAAATGGTTTCGATTCCTTCTCATGTTCAAGGTGCCTCATTTCAAATTTAATTCCAGCCATGTCCAAAGAGACTGATGGTGATTCCACCAAATGTAATTGCCGAGCTATAGCTGTAAGTATCTCTCATTTTCTCACAGACAAACACAACCCCAACTCCAGCTTGTCTGCCAATTCCTACAGCTTTGCCTTCATTACCTTTTGTAAAACCCCAACTTCACTTCTTCCACACCCAGAGAACTCTCAGTGACTGAAAGAATCTTTATACACAAAATAGTTTTTAATACCAACCGAATTCAACATTCGGAACAACTACCATACGCGGCTTTTGAACCTAATAGTCTCCATTGCATACTCTCCAGTGTCTGCATGAGAGTATTCTGGATGCTCTGGTTTCCTCTCGCAATCTAAAGATGTGCATGTCAGGTGAATTGGCCATGCTAAATTGTTTGTAGTTTTCAGGGATGTGTGGGTTAGATGCCTTAGTCGGGTAAATGTGTAATAATAGGATAGAGGAATGTTTCTGGGTAGGTTACTTCTCGGAGGGTCGGGGTGGACTTGTTGGGTGAAATGGCCTGTTTGCACACATGTAGGGATTTTAATTCAAACCCAATTTGATATTATCGATTTAGAACCAGACAAGAGTCCACAGTTAGACCAACCAGACTGCCTCAAATTATTTCAAGAAGGTAGCTTGAATGCCAACATTTTCTTATTTTAAAGTTGGATGCGAAGTGGGATTTCCAGATGTGATGCTACTTGCCAAACCACTCACCATTAATTAAAACACAATATATTTAAACACTCTAATGAAAATCCATAAAAATGAAGAGGATTTTAGAATAACTTAACTATTGGAAATCTTAAGCAAATAATGGATACAATACCGTCTACAAATGAACTGCTCCAATTCAAAGTTTGTGAGAAGGTTTGTAGCTCGGGTGCTCATTGTTGTGGTTCTGTTCGCCGAGCTGGGAGATTTTCTTGCAAACGTTTCGTCCCCTTTCTAGGTGACATCTTCAGTGCTTGGGAGCCTCCTGTGAAGCGCTTTTGTGCTGATTCCTCCGGCATTTATATTGGTTTGAATCTGCCGCTTCCGGTTGTCAGTAGCTGTTCGCTGCAGTGGTCGGTATATAGGGTCTATGTCGATGTGTCTGTTGATCGAATTCGTGGATGAGTGCCATGCTTCTAGGAATTTCCTGGCTGTTGTCTGTTTGGCCTGCCCTATATTAGTGGTGTTGTCCCAATCGAATTCATGTTGTTTGTCATCTGAGTATATGGCTACTAGGGATAGCTGGTCGTGTCGTTTCATGGTCAGTTGGTGTTCATGGATGCGGGTTGTTAGCTGTCTTCCTGTTTGTCCTATGTAGTGTTTTGTGCAGTCCTTGCATGGGATTTTGTAAACTACGTTGATTTTGCTCATGCATCGGGTATCGGGTCCTTCATTCGGGTGAGTTGTTGTCTGAGAGTGGCTGTTGGTTTGTGTGCTGTTATGAGTCCTAGCAGTCTGGCTGTCAGTTCAGAAATGCTCCTGATATACGGTAGTGTGGCTAGTCCTTTGGGTTGTGGCATGTCCTCATTTCGTTGTCTTTCCCTGAGGCATCTGTTGATGAAATTGCGCGGGTATCCGTTTTTGTTGAATACCTTGTATAGGTATTCTTCTTCCTCTTTTTGTAGTTCAGGTGTGCTGCAGTGTGTTGTGGCCCTTTTGAATAATGTCCTGATGCAACTTTGTGTTTGTTGGGGTGGTTGCATCAGGACATATCTAACCCATAGTTTGGGTTGTAGTTGAGTTAAAACTGTTTTTTCTAACCTTTACATTACTGCTTCTGCTCTCAGTCCGGAGATCGTTGAACCCATGGGTGTTCCGTTAATTTGTTCATATATCTGGTTGTTGAATGTGAAGTGTGTTGTGAGGCACAGGTCCAGTAGTTTAAGTATGCCGTCTTTGTTAATAGGTTCAGCGTCCTGTTATGTATGTCCAGCAGGTTGGATATTGTTTCTCTGGCTAGGGTTTTATCAATAGAAGTGAATAGTGCCGTTACATCGAATGAGACCATGGTTTCTTCCTTGTCTATGTGTATATTTCTAATGATGTTCAGAAATTCTTGTGTTGATCGTATAGAGTGTCTGGATCTGATAACCAGGTGTTTCAGTTTCTGTTGTAGGTCTTTAGCCAGTTTGTGTGTTGGTGTTCCTGGTAGTGATACTATGGGTCTGTGTGGGATGTCTGGTTTGTGTACTTTAGGTAGTCCATAGAATCTGGGGGTGTTGTTGCTTTCTGGTTTCATTCTTTGTAGGACAGACCTGGCTATCTGTCCGTTTTTTTTTTGTAGGTTTCTCAGCGTGTTGTTTATCCTATTGGTGAGCTGTGGAGTGGGGTCAAACTCCCTCTTTTGGTAGGTATTGGTGTCTGCAAGTAGTTGTTCTGCTTTGTCGATATAGTCTGACTTCTCCAGTATAACATTTGTCTGCTGGTAACGGTCAGATAACCAGGTCTTACCTACAAAGAATGAAACCGGAAAGCAACAACACCCCCAGATTCTATGGACTACCTAAAGTGCACAAACCAGACATCCCACTCAGACCCATAGTATCACTACCAGGAACACCAACACACAAACTGGTTAAAGAGCTACAACAGAAACTGAAACACCTGGTTAGCGGATCCAGACACTCTATATGGTCAACAGAAGAATGTTTGGTCATCATTAGAAATATACACATAGACAAGGAAGAAACCATGGTCTGATTCGATGTAACGGCACTGTTCACTTCTATTGACAAAACCCTAGCCAGAGAAACAATATCCAACCTGCTGGACATACATAACAGACAACAGGACGCTGAATCAATTAACAAAGACGGTATACTTAAACTACTGGAACTGTGCCTCACAACACACTTCACATTCAACAACCAGATATATGAACAAATTAACGGAACACCATGGGCTCACTGATCTCCGGACTGATAGCAGAAGCAGTAATGCATCGGTTAGAAAAAACAGTTTTAACGCAACTACAACTCAAACTATGGGTTAGATACGTGGACGACACCTTTGTAATCATTAAAAACACAGAAATAGAGAACACACACCGGATCATCAACGTCACAATCACAGGAATGCGATTCACGAGAGAGGAAGAAAAGGACAACCAGCTCCCATTCCTGGACGTAATGGTACAAAGAACACCGAATGGAGAATTCACCACGAAGGTATACAGAAAAGCCACACACACAGACCAAATCCTGAACTATGAAAACAACCACCCCAACACACACAAACGAAGTTGCATCAGGACATTATCCAAAAGGGCCACACCACACTGCAGCACACCTGAACTACAAAAAGCGGACGAAGAACACCTATACAAGGTAGTCAACAAAAACGGACACCCGCGCAATTTCATCAACAGATGCCTCAGGGAAATACAACGAAATGAGGACATGCCACGACCCAAAGGACTGGCCACACTCCCATACATCAGGGACTGAACTGACAGCAGACTGCTGCGACCACTAGGACTCATAACAGCACACAAACCAACAGCCACCTTCATACAACATCTCACCAGGACAAAGGACCCGATACCCAACATGAGCAAACCCAACGTAGTTTACAAAATCCCATGCAAGGACTGCAAAAAACACTACATAGGACAAACAGGAAGACAGCTAACAACCCGCATCCATGAACACCAACTGGCCACGAAACGACACGACCAGCTATCCCTAGTAGCCATACACTCAGATGACAAACAACATGAATTTGATTGGGGCAACACCACAATTATAGGGCAGGCCATACAGAGAATAGCCAGGGAATTCCTAGAAGCATGGCACTCATCCACAAATTCTATCAACAGATACATCGACATAGGCCCTAAGTTCACTGCAGCGAACAGCTACTGACAACAGGAAGCGGCAGATTCAAACCAGTTTCAATGCTGGAGGAATCAGCACAGAAGCGCTTCACAGGAGGCTCCCATGCACTGAAAATATCACCTAGGAAGGGGATGAAACGTTTGCAAGAAAAACTCCCAGCTCGGCGAACAGAACTGTTCCATTATACTGACATCACCTAAACACACCCCATGGTAACAAGGAACATTCAGACATGCAGTTCTCCAATCCAGGAGAAAACAACATCAAGTGAAGCTTCGGAGAGAATAGCAGTTAGGGATAATTTACTAAAACTTCCAACCCTTCTGGGACACAAGCACCTAATGACTTACAGCTATAAGGAAAAAACTAGAAATCCGGTCTATTCGAGCTGGCCATTGTTACTACTATTTATTAAAAACCCTAAAAGTTATTTACTTGAGCCATTTACAGTCGGCAGTTTGGACTTTAAGATCTCTTGTTAAAAAAAAGGAGAAAATAACCTTTTTATAAAAAAGTGACACCATTGTCAGACAATTAAAATGCTTGGTCCTTTAGTCAATGGGCTTCCCCGTGTTACTGATCGCAAGGTTACCTGAGTTGGCAAACAGAAGTACACACAAGTTCTGTGTTTGAAAGCGAGTGGCGCTATGGCTGATGAGAAGAAAGCACAGCAAACCTCCAAGAAGGGCGCGAAGAAAATCATCAAGAAGGCGCCAGCGAAGGGCGGCAAGAAGAGGAAACACAAGTACACTCCAAGTTACAAGGATGTATCGCATAACTTCTGAAACACGCCTGTCCATGGGCCATCACATTGGACATATCGGGAAGTGAAAAATGGCCTGACACCATGTCACTGTTTCTGATCTACACAATGCCAGCACTCGATACAAAATATAGCCAAAACCCAAGGCCAGGGAAAGATTCAGAGGGACAGAGATTCACAGTAAAGACAGAAACAGACAGTTAATTAACTGGTAGGTGGTTGTGGAAATATGGGAAAAAAGACAGAGCAATGGGACTAACTGAAGAAATGAGATCTTCGAGAGTAAAATTACAAGAAAGAGAACATTGAATAAAGGCGTTGTCAGATCATCTGAAATGATTTGTTATATTAAATTTTGCATCTGCTTGACAGAACACCACCAACAACACAAACTGGGACAAGATGACAGCCCAGCATGGAGAGCTGTGTAGACCATGCTAATGTGTTGCTCAGTAAACTGCACTATCTGCCAAGCATAGAGAGTTTTGCAAACTTTACTATCATATGCTAACTATACTCGCATCAGATTACTGTCTCCAATGGGAAGGTTTGCTCTCTCTGCGTGCGTGCGTGTGTGCGTGCGTGTGTTCATCAGAGTGAGAGAGATAGAGAGTGCCTGTGTGTGCGCGATTGGCGTGGTTGAATGCGAAATTCATTGTTTGAGAAGGAACACACGTGGAGGAAACTATTTTAAATACGAACAAATGGCAGGCTTTTGGATAATCGACAGAGAGAGAGAATGAGAGAATTTTCATGGACAGATGAGGTAAAGTGTTTGAGAATGTTAAAGTAAAGGCATTGCCATAAAAATAGCAATATATTTCCGCATGCACATGAATGACAGATGGATGGGAGGTTGGTGTGAGTTCGAATCAGCTTTGCTTCAACAGGTTTGAAGCCGGGAGCGTCAGCAGCAGATTACTAACTTCATTAAGACTGTATTTTATAAAACAAGGTTTAAACAGGAGATGGAATAAGCCAGTGAGATTCATTGTGGAGTGGTGAGTATTTCAAGTTAGAAATGGTCAGTGCATGGTGTCAGGAATCACCTCATGGTGAAAGGGATCACCCACAGTTGTGACTCATCTGCTTCAGCCGCAGATATTGATCAGGTATGGGTTGGAAACACTGGAAGGAAGTGGGGTTTGTAACCAGAACAGTAGGCAGTGTCCTCCATGCTCTTAATATTTAAATAACAAAGGCAAAGATACAATACATTGCGGTGATCCGCTGAAACTGAGTAGGTCAACATAGAGACCCATGAGTAACATTGCCAGAGCCGAGAGAGGCAGTAATTGAAAACCTTCATTAATGTCGTTAGTAGTGGTCTGTAGAGTAAATATCTGGATTCAGAGTTTCAACAGGAACAATAATAGTGGCAAGAAGTGTAGAATATATGAAAGAATAATAATACAGTCATAACTAGTTTATAGAAAAAAAATGGACAGTGACACTTACCAGGAATACCAACGACAGCCAGGAAGGGATAATAAAAATATTGAATAATGCAAAGAGCGTAATAGATCTGCAATGATAATGACAACCAATGAAATGCAGAAAGATACCAAATATAATCGGATAAACTCCTGTCTATTGTTGGAATATTCCAGTCGAGTGTTGCCAGATTCTGATCCACGTTTGGAACATTCCAGTCTAATGTTCTCAGATTCTGATCCATTGTTGGAAGATTCCAGTCTAATGTTCTTAGATTCTGATCTCTCCTCCGTCTTTCTCTGGATCTGCTGATCCCAATCAGTGCTGTCGGTGTTGGTCCCGCTCATGTTATGGGATAACATATTAAAAGATGGAACCCCTCCACTGGGACAATTAGAATCCACGGAGATTGGCATTAATCACAGTCCCTGAACAAATAGGATCAGTTAACCAGTTCCATACATCACTTTTCACATCACTATAAAAGCGACCATTTACCGGTTTTGGATGGAATGGATGAGGGTTGCTGAGAGATGGACCATAAATCTTTCAATTTTTATTTCTTTTTCCTTGCATACGAGATTATTAACAGAACACTGCAGGGGTGTATATATGTTCCACTCTTGTTTATGAAAGGAAGCAGTTATAAAATATCACATCGGCTACATTAAAAAAAAAATCAGATGGGCACGTTTCTAGATGCCTTAACCTACAGTATGATACTTATTGACCAGTGTGAGGCTACGCTAGGTTTTAAGTGCTCTGTTTTCAAATGCTTTTATAACCTTGAGACAGAGCACTGAGACTGCTGCTCAGGAACAGGCCGAAGCAATTCTGTCCCTATGGGCCTCTTACAGAAGGATAGGAGAAGGCCATTCAGTCCATATCAGTCTGTTGTTACTTGAAAAGGTGAATTGTGAATATTAGCACATTTTACCAACAAAATCATTCAAAACTAAAAGGATTGATCGCTGCATCTGTATGAAGTGTCACTGAGAGGGCACCTGGAGTTCATTGTTTCTGTAACTGAGAAGGGATGGACCTCCATCAGGTACAGTTTACTGGCTGCTTATAATCCTGGGGTTGATGTGTCATTTAATGTCTCGTGGCTGTTATAAAGGGGCAGGAGGATCCCATGCAGCCTCTCGATCTTGTTACAGAGGGGGAAGAAGTGTGTATTTAACATTTCAAGTCTGTTATGCATAAATATTACGTTTAGACTAGTTATGGAATAGGAAAGACCTGATGTAAACAATAAAGTTCTAACTTTGAACAAGGCCAATTTTGAAAGTGTTAGGCGAGCCCTGTGAAAGGCTGATTGGAATACCCTATTCACAGGAAAAGGGATGGTTGGAAAATGCAAGACAATCAAAACTTAGCTTCAGAGAGTCCAGAGCCAACGTGTTCCTGTTAGTGAGAGGGGCAAGGCTGGTGGGTGCAGGGAGGGCTGGATGGCTAGATATATTGATGCTCTGGTCAAAGTAAGGAAGAAGGTATATGTCATGTAAACAGAGCTGAGATCAAGTGGATCCCCAGAGGAGTATCAGGGCAATAAGTGTATAGTCAACGGGGAATCGGGCCAGAAAAATGTGAACACAAGTTGGCTTTAGAAATAGTGTTTACGAGGTATTGAAGAAATTCTACAAATCTTTTAATGGCAAAAGATTAACTAAGGAAGGAATAGGGTACTTTAAAGATCAGTAAGGCTACCTATGTATGGAACTGCAAGAGATGGGAGTATTTCTCCTCAGTATTTAATGTGGAGGGAGTTACAAGAGCGAGAGAATGAAGAATGTATAGTGATATCTTGAAAAGTGTCTATATTACAAGGAGGCGTTGGACATTTTAAAACACATAAAGGTGAACAAATCCCTGGGACCTGATCAGTTGTATCCCAGACGTTTGTGGGAAGCTACGAAAGAGATTGCTCTGCATTTCGCTGATATATTTGTAACATTGATTTCCACAGGTGAGGTGTCAAAATATTGGTGGGCTGCTAACGTAGTGTCATCATTTAAGAAATGAAGGAAAAACCAGGTAATTGTAGACTGGCCAGCCTGACGTCAATGGTGACTAAATTGTTGGAGGGGGGTTTGAGGGAAAGGATGAATATGCATTTGGAAAGACAAGGACTGGTGAGGGCTTTATACATTGGAGATCACGTCTCACTGACTTGGTGGATTTTTTTGAGGAAGTGATGAAGGTGATTGATGACGGCAGAACAGTGGATGTTGTCTTTATGGAATTTAGTAAGAAAACCAAAATGTTCTCCATGGTAGACTGGTTAGCAAGGTCAGACTGCCTGGGATCCAGGGAGAGCTCGCCATTTAGATCCAACATTTTCTGGAATATCGGAGACAGGGCGTGACAGTGGACATTTGTTCATTGCACTTGGAGACCTGTGACCAGTGGTGTGCCACAAAGGTCAACAGTGAGTCCACTGTCTCTGGTCACTTATACAAATCATTTGTATTTGAGGATATGAAGTATGGTCAGTAAGCTTGTAGATAATTCCAAATTTGGTGGTGTAGTCGACAGTGAAAAATGATATCTCCAAACAAGGAGAAAGTTGATGAGGTGAGCCGAGGAGTGGCAGATGGAGTTAAATTTAGATAAATATGAGGTGTTGCATTTTGGCAAGGCAAATCAGGGCAAGGTATGTACGTAGGGTTCTGTCAAAAGTGCCACTCAAAGAGAACTCAATTGAAATTATCGAATCCCTGCAGTGAGGAAACAGGCTATTCAGCCCATCGAGACCATACCGACCCTCTAAACAGTATCCTACTGGAGAAACCCCTACTCTGTCCCTCTGAGCCTGCATTTCCCATGGCTAATCCACGTCGCCTACACATCCCTGGGTACTTGGAGCAATTTAGCATGGCCAATCTACACTTGTCGGTATATCTTTGTACTGTGGCAGGAAAATGTAGCACCCAGAAGAAACGCACGCAGACACGGGGAGAATGTGCAAACTCCATACAGGCAGTCATTCAAGGATGGAGTTAAACCCAGATCGCTGTGCTCTGAGGTAGCAATGCTAGTCACTGAGCTACTGTGTCACCTTGTGGTACAGGTTCTCAGTTTAAAATCTGATTGAAGATTTGTAGCTCGGGTATCCGTTGTTGTGGTTCTGCTCGCCGACACTGGACACCATATACAAACCACTACAGCTGAAACTGACACCCGGAAACGGCAAGAACATCCATCAACAGACACATCGACCTGGACCCCACATACAAATCACTGCAGCTGAAACTGACACCCGGAAGCGGCAAGAACAAACCACTATAAATACCGGAAGAAACATCAAAGCAGCGCTTTACACGAGCCTCCAACAGCACTGATGATGTTCCCTAGCCAGGGAACGAAACGTTTGCAGCAAAAACTTCCAGCTCGGCGAGCCGAGCCACAACAAGGTTCTCAGTTCCTTGAAAGCACTGTCACAGGTAGACAGCGTAGTGAAGAAGGCACTTGGTGATCTTCCCTTTATTGGTGCGTGCTTTGAGTCTATGTGTGTGCAAGACATGTTGCCCCTGTCCGGGACATTGGTTTGGCCACTTTTGTAATATTGCCTTTAATTCTGGTCTCCCTGCTGTCGGAAAGATGTTGTCAAACTTGAAAGGGTGCAGAAGAGATTTAAAAGAATGTTGCAGGTGTTGGAGGGTTTGAGCTACAGGGAGAGTTTGAATAGGCTGGGGCTATTTTCAAGTGTTAAGTCTGAGGGGTGACCTTAAAGAGGTTTATAAAATCATGAGGGTCATAGGTAAGGTAAACAGTCAATGTCTTTACCCCAGGATAGGCGAGTCAAAAATTACAGGACAAAGGTTTAAGGTGAGAGGGGAAGGATTTATAAAGGGAAATGAGGTACAATACTTTCAAAGAGAGACTGCTGTGTTTATGGACTGAACAACCAAAAGAGGTGGTGGAGGCAGGCACAGTTAAACCACTTAAAAGGCATTGGAATGGGTACGTGCATGGGAAGGGTTTAGAGGGATATAGACCAAGTGCTGGCAAGGAGGGAAGAGATTAATTTAGGATGGTTGGTCAGAATGGACGAATGGATCGAAGGGTCTTTTTCCGTGCTGTACATTACTGAGATTCTGTTGCCTCTTGAGTGTCTCACACAGGAACAGGAAGAGGCTAACCAGGTTCTGAATTCAGTCAGACAGCTTGTTTGCCCAATTACTGACAAAAATACATTATTCAGATTTTGATGATTTTTTACAGAAACAGGAGAAAGGCTTTTAGTCAAGAGAAGCTGGAAGGAATATGAAGAGGCCATTCAGGCCATCAACTCAATACCACAGGAGCAGCAGGTGAGCACACAGAGATTGGAGCCTGTTAGTCAGTAGCAAGAGGACGACATCAACTTTCACAAACTTGGGATCATGAGGCATCACTCAGTCGTTCAAGACAGGGACACAGGAACAGGAGGGAGTCACTCAACTGATCGAGACTGGGAAGCAGGAACAGGAGGGAGTCACTCAACTGTTTGAGATTGGGAAACAGGAAAAGGAGGCAGAAACTCAACTGCTCGAAATTGGGACACAGGAGCAGGAGGGAGTTACTCAACTGCTCGAAACAGCGACACAGGAACAGGATGCAGTCACTCAACTGCTCGAGACTGGGACTCAGGAAAAGGAGGCAGTAGCTCAACCGATCGAGACTGGGACACAGGAACAGGAGGCAGTCACTCAAATGTTCGAGACTGGGACACAGGAACAGCAGGCAGTCACTCAATTGCTCGAGACTGGGGCACAGGAACAGGAGGCAGTCATTGAACTGCTCGAGATAGGGACACAGGAACAGGAGGCAGTCATTCAACTGCTCGAGACTGGCACAAAGGAACAGGATGCAGTCACTCATCTGCTCGAGACTGGGACACAGGAACAGCAGGCAGTCACTCAACTGCTCGAGACAGGGACACAGGAACAGGAGGCAGTCACTCAACTGCTCAAGATTGGGACACAGGAACAGGAGGCAGTCACTCAACTGCTCGAGAGTGGGACTCAGGGACAGGAGGCAGTCACTCAACTGCTCGAGACTGGGACTCAGGAAAAGGAGGCAGTAACTCAACCGATCGAGACTGGGACAAAGGAACAGGAGGCAGTCACTCAAATGTTCGAGACTGGGACATAGGAACAGCAGGCAGTCACTCAATTGCTCGAGACTGGGACACAGGAACAGGAGGCAGTCATTCAACTGCTCGAGATAGGGACACAGGAACAGGATGCAGTTACTCATCTGCTCGAGACTGGGACACAGGAACAGCAGGCAGTCACTCAACTGCTCGAGACTGGGACACAGGAACAGGAAGCAGTAACTCAACTGCTCGAGACTGGGACAAAGGAACAGGAGCGAATCACTCAACAGCTCGAAATAGGGACGCAGGAACAGCAGGCAGACATTCTACTGCTAGAGACTGGGAGACAGGAAGAGGGAGCAGTCATTCAACTGCTCGAGACTGGGATACAGGAACAGGAGGCAGTCACTCAACTGCTCGAGATTGGGACTCAGGGATGGGCGGCAGTCACTCAACTGCTCGAGACTGAGACACAGGGACATGATGCAGTCACTCAACTGCTCGAGACTTGGACACAGGAACAGGATGCAGTCACTCAACTGCTCGAGACTGGGACTCAGGAACAGGATGCAGTCACTCAACTGCTCGAGACTGGGACTCAGGAACAGGATGCAGTCACTCATTTGCTCGAGACTGGGACGCAGCAAACAGGAGGCAGTCACTCAACTGCTCGAGACTGGGACACAGGAACATGAAGCAGTAACTCAACTGCTCGAGACAGGGACACAGGAACAGGAGGGAGTCACTCAACTTCTCGAGACTGGGGCACGGGAACAGGATGCAGTCACTCAACTGCCTGAGACCTGGACACAGTAACGGGAGGCCGTCACTCAACTGCTCGAGACTGGGACACACGAACAGGAGGCCGTCACTCAACTGCTCGTGACAGGGACACAGGAACAGGATGCAGTCACTCAACTGGTCGAGATTGGGACTCAGGGACGGGCGGCAGTCACTCATCAGCTCGAGAATGGGACACAGGAACACGAAGCAGTAACTCAACTGCTCGAGTCTGCGACACAGGAACAGGAGGGAATCACTCAACAGCTCGAAATAGGGACACCGGAACAGCAGGCAGACATTCAACTGCTAGAGACTGGGAGACAGGAAGAGGATGCAGTCACTCAACTGCTCAAGACTGGGATACAGGAACAGGAGGCAGTCACTCAACTGCTCGGATTGGGACACAGGAACAGGAGGGAGTTACTCAACTGCTCGAGACTTGGACACTGGAACAGTAGGCAGTCACTAGACTGCTCGAGACTGGGGCACAGTAACTGGATTAAGTCACTCAATTGTTCGAGACTGGGACACAGGAACAGGAGGCAGTCACTGAACTGTTCGAGAATGGGACACAGGAACAGGAAGCAGTCACTCAACTGCTCGAGACCTGGACACAGGAACAGCAAGCAGTCAATCAACTGCTCGAGACTGGGACACAGGAACAGGACGCAGTCACTCAACTGCTCGAGATTGGGACTCAGGGACGGGATGCAGTCACTCAACTGCTCGAAAATGGGTCACAGGAACCCGAAGCAGTCACTCAACTGCTCGAGACTTGGACACAGGAACAGGGAGCAGTAACTCAACTGCTCCAGACGGGGACACAGGAACAGGAGGGAATCACTCAACAGCTCGAACTAGGTAAACAGGAACAGCATGCAGTCATTCAACTGATCCAGACTGGGACACAGGAACTGGATGCAGTCACTCAACTGCTCGAGACTGGGACACAGAAACAGGAGGCAGTCACTCAACTGTTCGGATTGGGACACAGGAACAGGAGGGAGTTACTCAACTGCTCGAGACTGGGACACAGGAAGAGGAGGCAGTCACTGAACTGTTCGAGAATGGGACACAGGAACACGAAGCAGTCACTCAACTGCTCGAGACTGCGACATTGGAACAGGAGGCAGTTACTCAACTGCTCGAGACTGGGACACAGGAACAGGAGGCAGTCTCTCAATTGCTCAAGCATGGGACACAGGAACAGGCGGGAGTCACTCAACTTCTCGAGACTGGGGACAGGAACATGTGGGAGTCTCTAAAATGGTCGAGACTGAGACACAGGAACAGTAGGCAGTCATTCAACTGCTCGAGACTGGGACATAGGAACAGGATGCAGTCACTCAATTGCTCGAGACTGGGACACAGGAACAGGATGCAGTCATTCAACTGCTGGAGACTGGGACACAGGAACAGCAAGCAGTCATTCAACTGCAGCTGACTGGGACACAGGGAGAGGATGCAGTCACTCAACTGCTCGAGAATGTGACACAGGAAGGGGAGGGAATCACCCAATTCCGCGAGACTGGGACACAGGAACAAGAATAAGTCACTCAATTGTTCGAGACTGGGACACAGGAAGAGTAGGCAGTCACTCAACTGTTCGAGACTGGGACTCAGGGACGGGAGGCAGTCACTCAACTGCTCGAGAATGGGACACAGGAACACGAAGCAGTAACTCAACTGCTCGAGACTGGGACACAAGAACAGGAAGCAGTAATTCAACTGCTCGAGACGGGAACACAGGGGCAGGAGGGAGTCACTCAACAGCTCGAATTAGGGACACAGGAACAGGAGGCAGTCATTCAACTGCTCGAGACTGAGACACAGGAACAGTATGCAGTCACTCAATTGCTCGAGATTGGGACACAGGAACAGGAGGGAGTTACTCAACTGCTCGAGACTGGGACACAGGAACAGGAGGCAGTCACTCAACTGCTCGAGACCTGGACACAGGACGAGGATGCGGTCCCTCAACTGCTCGAGTCTGGGACACAGGGACACGAGGCAGTCACTCAACTGTTCGAGACTGGGACACAGGAACAGGAGGGAGTCACTCAACTGCTCGAGATTGGGACTCCGGAACAGGAGGCAGTCACTCAACTGTTTGAGACTGGGACACAGGAACAGGAGGCAGTCACTCAACTGCTCCGATTGGGACACAGCAACAGGAGGCAGTCACTAGACTGCTTGAGACTGGGACACAGGAACAGGAGGGAGTTACTCAACTGCTCGAGACTGGGAGACAGGAACAGGATGCAGTCACTCAACTGGTCGAGATTGGGACTCGGGAATGGGAGACAATCACTCAACAGCTCGAGAATGGGACACACGAACACGAAGCTGTCACTTAACTGCTCGAGACTGGGACACAGGAACCGGAAGCAGTAACTCAACTGCTCGAGTCTGGTACACAGGAACAGGAGGGAATCACTCAACAGCTCGAAATAGGGACACAGGAAGAGCAGGCAGACATTCAACTGCTGGAGACTGGGAGACAGGAAGAGGATGCAGTCACTCGACTGATCGAGACTGGGATACAAGAACAGGAGGCAGTCACTCAACTGCTCGGATTGGGACACGGGAACAGGAGGGAGTTACTCAACTGCTCGAGACTTGGACACAGGAACAGGAGGCATTCACTCAACTGCTCGAGACTGGGACACAGGAACAGGAGGCCGTCACTCAACTGCTCGAGACAGGGACACAGGTCAAGGTGCAGTCACTCAACTGCTCGAGACTGGGACACAGTAACAGGAGGCAGACACTCAACTGCTCGAGACATGGACACAGGAACAGGAGGCATTCACTCAACTGCTCGAGATTGGGACTCAGGGACGGGAGGCAATCACTCAACTGCTCGAGAATGGGTCACAGGGACCCGAAGCAGTCACGCAAATGCTCCAGACTGGGACACAGGAACAGGAGGGATTCACTCAACAGCTCGAACTAGCTTTACAGGAACAGGATGCAGTCATTCAACTGATCCAGACTGGGACACAGGAACAGGATGCAGTCACTCAACTGCTCTAGTCTGGGACACAGGGACATGAGGCAGTCACTCAATTGCTCGAGACAGGGACACAGGAACAGGAGGGATTCACTCAACTGCTCGAGACTGGGACACAGGAACAGGATGCAGTCACTCAACTGCTCGAGACTAGGACACACGAACAGGAGGCAATAACTCAATTGCTCGATACTGGGACACAGGAACAGGAGGGAAACACTCAACAGCTCGAAATAAGGACACAGGAACAGAAGGAAGTCACTCAACTGATCGACATTGGGACTCAGGGACAGTAGGCAATCACACAACTGCTCGAGAATGGGACACAGGAACAGGAAGCAGTCACTCAACTTCTCGAGACTGGGACACAGGTACAGGAAGCAGTAACTCAACTGCTCGAGACTGGGACACAGGAACAGGAGGCAGTCACTCAACTGCTCGAGACTGAGACACAGGAACAGGAGGCCGTCACTCAACTGCTCGAGACTGGGACACATGAACAGGATGCTGTCACTCAACTGGTCGAGATTGGGATTCAGCGACGGGAGGCAGTCACTCCTCTGCTCGAGAATGGGACACAGGAACAGGAAGCAGTAAATCAACTGCTCGAGACTGGGACACATGAACAGGAGCGAATCACTCAACAGCTCGAAATTGGGACACAGGAACAGCAGGCAGTCATTCAACTGCTCGAGACTGGGACACAGGAACAGGAGGCAGTCTCTCAATTGCTCAATCATGGGACACAGGAACAGGAGACAGTCACTCAACTTCTCGAGACTGGGGGACAGGAACATGTGGGAGTCTCTCAAATGGTCGAGACTGAGACACAGGAACAGCAAGCAGTCATTCAACTGCAGCTGACTGGGACACAGGAAGAGGATGCAGTCACTCAACTGCTCGAGAATCTGACACAGGAACGGAAGGGAATCACCCAACTCCGCGAGGCTGGGACACAGGAACAGGAGGCCGTCACTCAACTGCTCGAGACAGGGACACAGGAACAAGGTGCAGTCACTCAACTGCTCGAGATTGGGACTCAGGGACGGGAGGCAGTCACTCAATTGCTCGAGAATGGGTCACAGGAACCCGAAGCAGTCACGCAAATGCTCCAGACTGGGACACAGGAACAGGAGGGATTCACTCAACAGCTCGAACTAGCTATACAGGAACAGGAGGCAGTCATTCAACTGATCCAGACTGGGACACAGGAACAGGATGCAGTCACTCAACTGCTCGAGTCTGGGACACAGGGACATGAGGCAGTCACTCAATTGCTCGAGACAGGGACACAGGAACAGGAGGGATTCACTCAACTGCTCGAGACTGGGACACAGGAACAGGATGCAGTCACTCAATTGGTCGAGATTGGGTCTCAGGGACGGGAGGCAGTCACTCAACTGCTCGAGAATGGGACACAGGAACACGAAGCAGTCAATCAACTGCTTGAGACTGGGACACAGGAACAGGAGGGATTCACTCAACAGCTCGAACTAGCTATACAGGAACAGGAGGCAGTCATTCAACTGATCCAGACTGGGACACAGGAACAGGATGCAGTCACTCAACTGCTCGAGTCTGGGACACAGGGACATGAGGCAGTCACTCAATTGCTCGAGACAGGGACACAGGAACAGGATGCAGTCACTCAACTGCTCGATACTGGGACACAGGAGCAGGAGGGAAACACTCAACAGCTCGAAATAAGGACACAGGAACAGAAGGATGTCACTCAACTGATCGAGATTGGGACTCAGGGACAGTAGGCAATCACACAACTGCTCGAGAATGGGACACAGGAACAGGAAGCAGTCACTCAACTGCTCGAGACTGGGACACAGGAACAGGAAGCAGTAACTCAACTGCTCGAGACTGGGACACAGGAACAGGAGGCAGTCACTCAACTGCTCGAGACTGGGACACATGAACAGGATGCTGTCACTCAACTGGTCGAGATTGGGATTCAGCGACGGGAGGCAGTCACTCCTCTGCTCGAGAATGGGACACAGGAACAGGAAGCAGTAACTCACCTGCTCGAGACTGGGACACATGAACAGGAGCGAATCACTCAACAGCTCGAAATTGGGACACAGGAACAAGAGGCAGTCTCTCAATTGCTCAATCATTACTTAACTGCTCGAGATTGGTACACAGGAACTGGAGGGAATTACTCAACTGCTCGAGACAGGAACACAGGAACATGAAGCAGTCACTCAACTGCTCGAGACTGGGACACAGGAACAGGAGGCAGTCACTCAACTTCTCGAGACTGTGGGACAGGAACATGTGGGAGTCTCTCAAATGGTCGAGACTGAGACACAGGAACAGCAAGCAGTCATTCAACTGCAGCTGACTGGGACACAGGAAGAGGATGCAGTCACTCAACTGCTCGAGAATGTGACACAGGAACGGGAGGGAATCACCCAACTCCGCGAGACTGGGACACAGGAACAGGATGCAGTCACTCAACTGCTCGAGAATGGGACACAGGAACACGAAGCAGTCAATCAACTGCTCGAGACAGGGACACAGGAACAGGCGGCCGTCACTCAACTGCTCGAGACAGGGACACAGGAACAGGAGGGAGTCACTCAACTGCTCGAGACTGGGACACAGACACAGGATGCTGTCACTCCACTGATCGAGACTGGGACACAGGAACAGGAGGCAGTCACTCAACTGCTCGAGACTTGGACACAGGAACAGGATGCAGTCAGTCAACTGCTCGAGACTTGGACACAGGATCAGGATGGAGTCTCTGAACTGGTCGAGACTAGGACACAGGAACAGGAAGCAGTTACTTAACTGCTCGAGATTGGTACACAGGAACTGGAGGGAATTACTCAACTGCTCGAGACAGGAACACAGGAACATGAAGCAGTCACTCAACTGCTCGAGACTGGGACACAGGAACAGGAGGCAGTTACTTAATTGCTCGAGATTGGTACACAGGAACTGGAGGGAGTCACTCAACTGATCGAGAATGGGATACATGAACACGAAGCAGTCACTCAACTGCTCGAGACTGGGACACAGGAACAGGAGGGAGTCACTCAACAGCTCGAATTAGGGACACAGGAACAGGAGGCAATCACTCAACTGCCCGAGACTGGGACACAGGAACAGGAGGCAGTCACTCAACTGCTTGGATATGGGCACAGGAACAGGAGGGAGTTACTCAACTGCTCGAGACTGGTGCACAGGAACAGGAATAAGTCATTCAACTGCTCGAGACTGGGACACAGGAACAGGAGGCAGTCACGCAACTGCTCGAGACAGGGACATAGGAACAGGAGCCATTCACTCAACTGCTCGAGACTGGGACACAGGATCAGGATGCAGTCACTCAACTGCTCGAGTTTGGGACTCAGGGACGGGAGGTAGCCACTCAACTGTTCGAGATTTGGACACAGGAGCACGAATTAGTCACTCAACTGCTCGAGACTGGGACACAGGAACAGGAGGGAACCACTCAACAGCACGAAATAGGGACACGGGAACAGCAGGCAGTCATTCAACTGCTCGAGAGTGGGACACAGGAACAGGATGCAGTCACTCCACTGATCGAGACTGGGACACAGGAACAGGAGGCAGTCACTCAACAGCTCGAGACTGGGACACAGGGACACGGGGCAGTCAGTCAACTGCTCGAGACTTGGACACAGGAACAGGATGGAGTCACTCAATTGCACGAGACTGGGACACAGGAACAGGATGCAATCATTCAACTGCTGGAGACTGGGACACAGGAACAGCAAGCAGTCATTCAACTGCCGCTGACTGGGACACAGGGAGAGGATGCAGTCACTCAACTGCTCGAGAATGGGACACAGGAACAGGATGCAGTCACTCAACTGCTCGAGACTGGGACACAGGAAAAGGATGCAGTCACTCAATTGTTCGAGATTGGGACTCAGGGACGGGAGGCAGTCACTCAACTGCTCGAGAATGGGACACAGGAACACGAAGCAGTAACTCAACTGCTCGAGACTGGGACACAAGAACAGGAAGCAGTCACGCAATTGTTTGTGACTGCGACACAGGAACAGGAGTTAGTCACTCAACTGGTCGAGACTCGGACACAGGAACAGGAGGCATTCACTCATCTGCTCGAGACTGGGACACAGCAAACAGGAGGCAGTCGCTCAACTGCTCGGATTGGGACAAAGGAACAGGAGGGAGTCACTCAACTGCTCGAGACTAGCACACAGGAACAGGAACCAGTCACTCAATTGCTCGAAATTGGGAAACAGGAAGAGGAGGGAGTCACTCAACTGCTAGAGACTGGGACACAGAAACATGAAGCAGTGACTCAACTGCTCGAGACTGTGATACAGCAACAGGAGGCAGACACTCAACTGATCGAGACTGGGACACAGGAACAGGATGCAGTCAATCAACTGCTCGACACTGGGACACAGGGACACGACGTAGTCAGTCAACTGCTCGAGACTTGGACACAGGAACAGGAGGTATTCACTCATCTGCTCGAGACTGGGACACAGCAAACAGGAGGCAGTCACTCAACTGCTCGAGACTGGGACGCAGGGACGTGATACCGTCACTCAACTGCTCGAGACTGGGACACAGGAACATGAAGCAGTGACTCAACTGCTTGAGACTGTGACACAGTACCAGGAGGCAGACACTCAACTTCTCGAGACTGGGACACAGGAACAGGATGCAGTCAATCAACTGCTCGAGACTGGGACACAGGAACAGGATGCAGTCACTCAACTGCTCGAGACTGGGACACTGGAACAGGATGCAGTCACTCAACTGCTCGAGACTGGGACACAGGAACAGGAGGCAGTCACTCAACTGATCGAGACTGGGACAGAGGAACAGGAGGCAGTCACTCAACTGCTCGAGACTGGGACACAGGAACAGAATGCAGTCACTCAACTGGTCGAGATTGGGACGCAGGGACGGGAGGCAGTCACTCAAATGCTCGAGAATGGGACACAGGAACAGGAAGCAGTCACTCAACTGCTCGAGACTGGGACACAGGAACAGGATGCAGTCACTCAACTGCTCGAGACTGGGACACAGGAACAGAAGGGAGTCACTCAACAGCTCGAAATAGTGACTCAGGAACAGGAGGCAGTCATTCAACTGCACGAGACTGGGACACAGGAACATGATGCAGTCTCTCAACTGCTCGGATTGGGAAACAGGGACAGGAGGGAGTGACTCAAATGTTCGAGACTGGGACACAGGAACAGGAGGGAATCATTTTACTGCTCGAGACTGGGACACAGGAACTGGAGGCAGTCTCTCAATTGTTCGAGACTGGGACACAGGAACAGGAGAGTGTCACTCAACGTCTCGAGACTGTGGGACAGGAACATATGGGAGTCTCTCAAATGTTCGAGACTGGGATACAGGAACAGGATGCAGTCATTCAACTGCTCGAGACTGGGACACAGGAACAGGATGCAGTCACTCAACCGCTCGAGACTGGGACACAGGAACAGGATGCAGTCACTCAACTGCTCGAGACTGGGACACAGGAACAGGAGGCAGTCACTCAACGGCTCGGATTGGGACACAGGAACAGGAGGGAGGTACTCAACTGCTCGAGACTGGGATACAGGAACAGGAGGCAGTCACTCAACTGCTCGGATTGGGACACAGGAAGAGGAGGGAGTCACTCAACTGTTCAAGACTAGGACTCAGGGACAGGAGACCGTCACTCAATTGCAGGCGATTAGGACACAGGAACAGGAAGCAGTCACACAACTGCTCGAGATTGGGAAACAGGAACAGGAGGGAGTTACTCAACTGCTCGAAACTGGGACACAGGAACAGGAGGCAGTCACTAGACTGCTCGAGACTGGGACACAGGAACAGGATGCAGTCACTCAACTGCTCGAGACTGGGACACAGGGGCACGAGGCCGTCAGTCATCTGCTTGAGATTTGGACACAGGAGCAGGAGGGAATCACTCAACTGCTCGAGACTGGGACACAGGGACAGGAGACCGTCACTCAATTGCTCGAGATTAGTACACAGGAACAGGAAGCAGTCACTCAACTGCTCGAAATTGGGAAACAGGAAGAGGAGGGAGTCACTCAACTGCTCGAGACTGGGACGCAGGAAAATGAAGCAGTGACTCAACTGCTCGAGGCTGTGACACAGTAACAGGAGGCAGACACTCACCTGCTCGAGACTGGGACACAGGAACAGGAGGCAGTCACTCAATTGATCGAGACTGGGACACAGGAACAGGAGGCAGTCACTCAACTGCTCGAGACTGGGACACAAAAACAGGAGGCAGTCACTCAACTGCTCGAGACTGGGACACAGGAACAGGAAGCAGTAACTCAACAGTTCGAGGATGGGACACAGGAACAGGAGGGAGTCACTCAACAGCTCGAAATAGGGACACAGTAACAGGAGGCAGTCATTCAACTGCTCGAGTCTGGGACACAGGAACAGGACGCAGTCATCAACTGCTCGAGACTGGGACACAGGAACAGGAGGCCGTCACTCAACTGCTCGAGTCTGGGACACAGGAACAGGATGCAGTCACTCGACTGCTCGAGACTGGGACACAGTAACAGGAGGCAGTCATTCAACTGCTCGAGTCTGGGACACAGGAACAGCAGGCAGTCATTCAACTGATCGAGACTGGAACACAGGAACAGGAGGCAGTCACTCAATTGCTCGAGACTGGGACACAGGAACAGGAGGTAGTCAATCAACTGCTCGAGACTTGGAAACAGGAACAGGATGCAGTCACTCGACTGCTCGAGACTGGGACACAGTAACAGGAGGCAGTCATTCAACTTCTCGAGACAGAGACACAGGAACAGGAGGCGGACACTCAACTGCTCGAGACTGGGACACAGGAACAGGAGGCATTCACTCATCTGCTCGAGACTGGGACACAGCAAACAGTAGGCAGTCGCTCAACAGCTCGAGACTGGGACTCAAGGACAGGAGACAGTCACTCAACTGCTCGGATTGGGACAAACGAACAGGAGGGAGACACTCAACTGCTCGAGACTAGCACACAGGAACAGGAAACAGTCTCTCAACTGCTCGAGATTGGGAAACAGGAAGTGGAGGGAGTCACTCAACTGCTCGAGACTGGGACACAGTAACAGTAGGCAGACACTCAACTGCTCGAGACTGGGACACAGGAACAGGATGCAGTCACTCAACTGCTCGAGACTGGGGCACAGGAACAGGAAGCAGTCACTCAACTGCTCGAGACTGGGACACAGGAACAGGAGTCCGTCTCTCAACTGATCGAGAGTGGAACACAGGAACAGGAGGCAGTCACTCAACTGCTCGAGACTGGGACACAGGAACAGGAGGCAGTCACTCAACTGCTCGAGATTGGGACTCAGGGATGGGAGGCAGTCACTCAACTGCTCGAGACTGGGAAACAGGAACAGGAAGCAGTAACTCAACTGCTCGAGACTGGGACACAGGAACAGGAGGGGGTTACTCAACAGCTCGAATTGGGGACACAGGAACAGGAGGCAGTCATTCAACTGCTCGGGACATTGGACACAGGAACAGGATGCAGTCACTCAACTGCTCGAGACTGGGACACAGGAACAGGATGGAGTCACTCAACTGCTCGAGACTGGGAAACAGGAACAGGAAGCAGTAACTCAACTGCTCGAGACTGGGACACAGGAACCGGAGGGAGTCACTCAACAGCTCGAAATAGGGACACAGGAACAGGAGGCAGTCATTCAACTGCTCGAGACTGGGACACAGGAACAGGATGCAGTCACTCAACTGCTCGAGACTGGGACACAGGAACAGGATGGAGTCACTCAACTGCTCGAGACTTGGACACAGGAACAGGAGGCAGTCATTCAACTGCAGCTGACTGGGACACAGGAACAGGAGGCAGTCACTCAACTGCTCGAGACAGGGACACAGGAACGGTAGGGAGTCTCCCAACTCCACGAGACTGGGACACAGGAACAGAAGGCAGTCACTCAACTGCTCGAGACTGGGACACAGGGACAGGAGGGTGTCACTCAAATGTTCGAGACTGGGACAAAGGAACAGTAGGCAGTCATTCGACAGCTCGAGATCGGGACACAGGAACAGGAGGCAGTCATTCAACTACTCGAGACTGGGACACAGGAACAGGATGCAGTCACTCAACTGCTCGAGACTGGGACACAGGAACAGGATGCAGTCATTCACCTGCAGCTGACTGGTACACAGGAAGAGGATGCAGTCACTCAACTGCTCGAGACTGGGACATTTTCCCGTTTGTGTGCAGCTCAATGCTGACCGCATTCAGAAACACTGTGTGTCTATTGAGGGTCTGGTCAAGGAAAAGGGGCACATGTCAGGTACAGTCAGCTGGATCAAGGGACTCCCTGAGGATATACAGGGGCAGTAGGAATACACTTTGAGTAGGAAACAGGAATGGAGAAAGGCTAAATGAAATAGCCTCAGCAGAGAAGAAAAGGGGAATCCAAAAGTGATTGTAACAGTATATTAAGAGTGAATAAGGAACTCAGGACAAATAAATTCCATTAAAATCAATGAAGCCATCAATGTGTGGAACTGTAGGATATTTGCTAAGATCTGAAACAATGTTTTCACTCCAGAACTTACTGGGGACAAAGATTGGGGAACTCAGGGAACGAGAGTAATACATTAGACCACTTTTGAGTACTCTGCAATTCCAGTCACCCTGCTAAAGGAAGGATGTTGTGAAACTAGAAAGTGCTCAGAAAAGATTTACAAAATATTGCCAGTGTTGTTGCTGAATAAGCTGGTGTACTGTCACTGGAGAATCAGAGACGGAGGGATGACCTTATAGAGGTTTATATGAACGTGAGCGGCATGGATAGGGTAAGCATTTAAAGCCTTTTCCCAGAAGTTGGGGAGTCCAAAACTAGAGGGCATTAGTTTAAGTTTAGAGGTGAATGGTTTACACAGGGACTGAAGGGCCAGCTTCTTCACACACATGGTGATGTGTGTATGGAATGAGCTGAGAGAGAAAGTAATGGAGACTGATACAATTACAACATTTAAAAGGTATCTGGATGGGCATCTGAATAGTAAGGGTGTAGACGTATATGGGCCAAATGCTGGAAAAGGGAATGGATTTTTTTTATATCTTCCGGTAAGCCTGGACGAGTTGGGGACCGAAGGGTCTGTTTCTATGCTGTATATCTCTATGACTTGAAAAGAGGTGGTGCTGGAGGTTTTAAAACACAAACCTGTGGCAACTCCCAAAACCTGATTAGGTGTATCACAGGTCAGTGTGGGTTGCTAGGGAAGAAATTGTGGAGCCCCTAGCAAAAGTATGTGTACTACTGACAGCCATGTGTGATGGGGTGGCAGGCTGGAGGGTGGCATCATGGACGGTGAAGGATGTTTTCTGAGATTACAAAGGGATCTTGATGAAGTGAGTGAATGGGCTGAAAAACTAGAGATGGAATTCAATCTGAATACATACAAGGTAATGCATTTTGTAAAGCAAACAAGGGTAGAGCTCATACAATTAATGTTCAGGCCTCGGTTAGTGTTTTAGAGCAGAGGGACCTCCGGGTACAGATACATAATTCTTGAAGTTTGCATCACAGGATGGATAAGACAGTGCTTGGCATGTCTGACTATTGCTCAGCCCATTTAGTGTAGGATTTGGGACGTCATGTTGAGATTGCACAGATATTGGTGAGGCCTGTTCTGCAATACTGTGTCCAGTTCTGGTCGCCCAGTTATAGGGAGGATATTATTAAGCTGCAGGGCATTCAGAAGAGATTTACCAGGATATTGCTGGGTATGGAAGGCTGGAGTTCTGAAAAATGGCTGGATAGGCTGAGTCTTTTTTCACTGGAGCCTGGAGATTGAGACAGGATGCTATAAAGGCTTATGAGAAAAAAATGAGGAATATAGATCAATTTAATGGTAGTTGCCTTTTCCTCAGGATGGGGGAATCTCAAGAGGAGGAGCCACATGTTTAAGGTTCGAGGAGAGAGACGTTCAAAAAAAAAGATATGGGTCAATTTGCTACACCGAGGGTGGTTTGAGTGTGGAATGAACTTCCTGAGAAAGGGATTGATGTGGGTACAATTACAACATTTAAAAGATATTTGGATAAACAGGTGAATAGGGAAGGGTTGGAGTGATATGGGCCAGCAACAGGAAGCTGGGAAGAGTTGAGTTTTAGATTATGGTGGGTATCAGCTGAAGGGTGAGTTTCCATGCTGTATGGCTCTATGGCAAGAATATGGTTTTATTCCATTATTGAAGAAAGGATCAGGGCTGGGTCCACTGATGTGCATCATCTACATCAATGATTTGGTTGAAAATATAGGAGGGATTGTGCGAAAGTTTGTTGACGATCAAAATAATGGTGTCGTGGGCAGTAAATACGGTTATCAAAGGGGATCTTGACCAACTGGGCCAGTGGACCAAGGAATGAAAGATGGAGTTTAATTCTGGTGTTGGATTTTGTTAAGACAAACCAGGGAGAACTATTACAGTTAATGGAAGGGCTCTGGCCAGGGTTACTGAAGAGTGTGTGAGAGAGAGAGAGAGAGAGAGAGAGAGATTAGGGGGTGCAAGTTACATTGTTTCTCGGAAGTGGCATTCCAGGTGGACAGGGTGGGGAAAGCGGCATTTCGTACATTTGTCAACATTGGCCAGCACTTTGTTACATACGTTGGAGATATTTGTAACATTGTCCTAAATATTTCCCTTGGGTAGAGGAGGCCACGGGGTGACCCTAAGAATGGTGAATAACGAAAGGTAGGTGAGTCCAAAACTAGAGGGTATAAACAGGAGGTGAGAGAGCAAGGATTTAAAGAGGGAGCTGAGGGGGAACATTATCCACAGAGGATGATGCATCGACGGAACAGACTGCCTCAGGTACTTGGGAGAAACAAGAACAATTACAGCATGGAACAGACATTTGGGTAGGTACATGGAGAGGAGAAGGTTTGAAGAGATAAGGGCCAAATGCAGGCGAATGAGACTCATTCAGTTTAGGTAACATGGGCAGCATTGAGGAGTAGGACCACAGGTTCTGTTTCCGTGCTGTGTCACTCTGTATCCAGTTAAAGAGGATTACAGTACCAAAATAAGGCATGTTGTAGACACCGAAGCAAGTTATAGCGATAGGGATATTAGTCTAGAATGCAGTACATTTCAAATATGTGGAGGGACTATCGGGAATGGAGGAGGTTACAGGGTACAGGGACTATTGTCGGAGTGAAAAATGACTGAAGACACTGGTGCACAGGCAATGCCAATGATACAGTGGTGCAGAGTAGTGAGTCTTAGTACAGTGTTGGATGGAGAACACAGAACAGAAAGATCCCAGGCAGCATTCACAACCTCTCGTCGGAGGCCTAGTCTCCCCTCTGTTGTACTGATGCTCACTAAGACAGCACAGGACTGGATTGATAACTCTGAACTCCCGATGCTGTCTCAGTGCAACTTAAGTTAAAGTAGATGTGGTGATTGAGCATGGGGTGTGTCTATACTGTGCTCTCCACCCAGCACTTTATCTATATCATGTACTGTTAGCCAAAGTTTGCAGCCCTCCCATTGCTCCCTGTTCTATGCATAATCACTGCAGGATTTATTGAAGTCTCCACACCTCCCTGCCCTTTGTCTCTCTAGCTGACCAACCATCTTCAATGAGGTGATGGATGAGACACACAGCAGTTGGGAAGTCTATTGAGTCAGGAAATTCCTGAGTACCTACAGGAGACAGAGAAACAGAGAGAATGGAACATTAGACTGATGCAGTGAGGGTTACACAAGGAGAATGGAAATGAACCCCACAGAGATCTGGAAAATCCCAAGCTCCATCCCTGGCCTGTGCTGTTGCATCTTTCTGGAGTGGAGAATTCTGTTAGCTCTGGATCTGGAGTAGCTGCAAGAGTGAGAGGCGCTGACAGAGGCAGCAATTAGACCCACACAGGGAGGGATACCACATGGAGGGAGACTGAGTGATATCACCAGAGTGCTGGAAGACTTCAGGATCACACAGTCATGTTGGAAGAATGGGTTTAGCTTCATGTATCATTGCTCAGGGATGAGCAACCAGTGAGCAGGTGAAGCGATGGCCTAGTAACATTATTGTTAGCGCTTTTGTCCAATACATCAGCCAATGTTCAGGGGAGGCAGGTTTGAATCCAATATTAGATATGGTGGAATTTAAAATCAATAATTTTAAAAATAGCAATTAACAATCCATAAACAAATATGAAACCATTGCTGATGTACAAAAATCATAATCCCTTACGTTAGCTTCCCTCCAGTGTGGAAACAAGTCTTTCGACCCAACCAGTTCACGCCATCCCTCGAAAGAGTAACCCACTCACACCCCCTAAATTATGGGCAATTTAGCATGGCCAATTCGCCTGACCTGCACGGCTTTGGTCGGTGGGAAGAAACCGGAGCATCCAGAGGCAACTCACGCAGACACGGAGAGAACGTGCAAACTCTACACAGTCGCCCACGGCTGGAATCGAACCTGGAACCATGGTGCTGAGAAGCAGGAGCGCCAATCACTGAGCCACCGTGCCACCCACTAGTCCTTTCGACAACGAGATCTGATCATCCTCACGTGGTCTGCACGACATACCCACAAAAAAGTTTTTGCCTCTCTATTGCCCTCTGAAATGGCCGAGCAAGCTACTCAGCTCATAGGCAACTAGGGCTGGGCAATAAAGGCTGGTCAGCCAGAGAAACCCACATCCCATACCTGATTTATAAAAAAATCCAATAGGATGGTCCCACTGGAACCGTGGTGGGACCAGTGTCCTGGCCAATCATGTCAGTAGGTTTATGGACAGGACTTTAAACTGACAGAGAGGGTGCAGGGACAGGGTTCAGGTGAAAGGAGCTTTCCAAATCCAAAGAGAAAAGGTGAAGCATCGGAACAGCATGGGGCTGTGGCTGAAGACAAGCAGGAAAGAACAGGATGGGACAGAGTTTAACTAAAACTGTACATCAGTGAATAGGTTTGTGATAAGAAATTATGGGAAAGAGTAAATTATGTTTTTTTTGACTGGGCGAAGTCTTATCTATAAGGCAGATGCATTGTGACAGTTTTAGCCACCAAACAGCATTCCCTTGCTCATCACTGCATTAAACAGGAACTCATTGGAATTTTTTTTAACCAACACATTGTGATAATTTTGGAAAACATCAATATTCACAAAATGTGGGACAGTCACACTGACAACAGTGATTTTGGAAGAAGAGTTCGGTCATTTTTTTTCAGTGTTTCTTTGAAAAACACATTGTGCAACTGTTAAGGGACATAACTATCGCAGAGCGACCGCTGTGTGATGAAACTTAGTGAATGAGTAATATCACCTGCAGAGATCCTTCGGGAAATTGTGATAAAGTGCAGTTAAAGAAATATAAAGTTTTAAATTGAATCACAGAAAGGACAAGCTACAACTAGAAACAAAAATAACCAATAACATGAGTTTGAGAGGAGAACTGACCAAGGTAATTAGGCTAAACAGACTGAAATATGTGTCTGTAAATGAGCAGTGGAAAACATTTGAAGGAGCAGTGTAAAACACTCAACAAAAGGACATTCCATTGAAACAGACAAATCCTCAGCAAGAAATCCACATCGGTCCCTCACTCAAGTAAAAAGGATCATATTAGATGATCGGGCTTAGAGTATCACCAAAAAGTACTTAAAATCCTGAAGTGAGGGAATGTTTTAGGAGTAAGTTTTCAAGGGATTGCAAAGGGTCTGCTCGCAGGAGGAGGTCTGATGGATGAGGGAATGATTGTCAAGGTTTTATGTCACAAAAGGAACTGGGAGAGCTGAAGCTGCTGGATGTGGTGAGAGTGTTACAGAGAGTGGTCAGGGTCTGAACGGTGTTACAAAGCCAGTACAGATTGCTGCAGCGGGAGGCATTTGCAGAGGTGGGGGGGGGGGGGGGGGGGGGACATATGTATTTTTATTTATTCATTCATAGGATGAGGATGTCACTGATTGGACCAATGTTCTTTCCCCACTGCTAATTACCCAGAGTATAGCACAGAGTCAGCCGTATTGTTGTGGGTCTGGTATCACGTGCAGGCCAAACGCCTGCTTCACCAACCTATCTACCTGTGACACCACTTACAAAGAACTGTGTACCTGCATCCCTGGGTCTCTGACGGACAATACTACCCAGAGCCCGAACAATAACTGTTGAAGTCGCACCCTAGTTTGTTTCACCACAATGGAACACTTCACATTTATCTTATTAAACCCCATCTGCTATTCTTCAGCCCACTATCCCAGCAGTACTGTTCATCCTGTTGTATCTTGGATAAATTTCTTCACTATCCACTTTACCAACAATTTCAGTGTCACTAAAAAAAACTTACTTACCACAAACCAACATTCCCATCCAAACCATTTATCCAAATGACAAACAACAGTGGGCCCAGTACACCGCTGGTCACATGCCTCCAGTCAGAAAAACAACATGCCTCCCATTGCCCTCTGTCTCCTCCCAACAAGCCCAATTTTGTATCCAGTTGAATATCTCGTCCTGAATGTCATATCCTTTTACACTGATCTGAGCTTATTACCCAGTTTACCAAAGAGAACGTAGAACACTAAACAGTACAGCACAAGACCCTTCAGTCATGACGTCATGCCCATCTTTTACCCGACTGTAAGATCAAACTAACCTACATACCCTTCATTTTGCTACCATCCATGTGCCTATCCAAGAGTCTGTTAAAATATCCCGTTCTACCCACCCACCACTCTCTTTGTAAAGAATCTACATCTGAAATCTACCCTTACCCATCCTCCAATCACCTTACAATTATGCTCCCTTGTACCATGTATGCCATGGGATAAAGAGGTCTCTCACTGTTCACTCTGTCTTTGCCTCACACCACCTTTTTCACTTCTACCAAATCACACCACACTCTTCTTCACTCCAATGAGAAAAGCCTTAGCTCCCTCAACCTTTCTTTATAAGACATGCTCTCCAGTCCAGGCAGCATCCTGGGAAATCTCCTCTTTACCCTCTCTCAAGTTTCCACATCCTTCCTGTAATGAAGGGATCAAAACTGAACACAATATTCTAATAGGGATTTAAACAGGGCTGTATAGAGCAGCAGCATAACCTCATGGCTTTAAAACTCAATCACCCAGCTTATAAAACCCAATACAACATATTCTTTCTTAACAATACTATCAGCTTGGTGGCAAATTTGATAGATCTCTGGTCATGAAATCCAAGATTCATCTGTTGCTCCACACTATCCAGTATTCTGCCTTTATCCCTGTATTCTGCATTCAAGTCTCACCTTCCAAAATGCATCACTTCACACTTTTCCAGATTTGACTTTATCTGCCACTTCTCAGCCCAGCTCGACATCCTGTCAATATCCCATTGCAACCTCCAGCAGACATCCACACTATTCACCACTCCACCAACCTTCGTCTCATTGGCAAAACTATTAACCAACTCTTCCACTCACACATCCAAGTCATTTATAAACTCACAAAGAGCAGAGGTCCTGTAACCTCTCCTTGCAGAAAACCACTGTCACCGAGCTCCAGGCTGAATGCTTTCCATCTGGCATCACCCTCTGTCTTCTATGGGCCAGGAATTCTGCATCCAGACAAACAGGTTTCCATGTATCCCATGTTCTGTACTTTCTCAATGAGTCACAAAGGTGTTTTGTCACATTTTCAAATGATTCAATAAGATTTGTGAGGCATGACCTGTCCTTTACAAAGCCATGCTGACTTTCTCTAATCAAACTATGGTTTTCCAAGGAATCACAAATCCCGTCTCTCAGTATCCTCTCCAATAATCTGCACATCACAGAGAGAAGACTGAGAGGTCTGTGATTCCCAGGATTATCTCCATTCCCTTTCTTGAACAACGCATGGCTGATTCACATCTTTGGGCTGTGGGTGGAAACCGGAGCACCTGTCGGAAATCCACACAGACAGTCGCCTGGGGCTGGAATTGTAAACGCGTCCCTAGTGCTGTGAGGCAGCAGTGCTAACCACTGAGCCATCGTGCTGCCCCATGTAACTCTCTAGAGGCCTGCTTCTGATCCTTGGTTCCTCAACCTTATGTCAGCTTCTTTCGTCCTCTTGACTAGATGTTCTAAATCCCTTGGAACCTTGTCAAATGCTTTGCTGAAGTCCATGTAGACAACGCTGACTGCTCTGCCTTCATCTATCTCTTGGCCACCTCCTCGAAGAGTCAATCCAGTTTGTGAAACACGGTTTTCCACTCACAAATCCATGCTGAATATCTTGAATCAGCCCTTGTCTTTCCAAATATATGTAGCTTCTTTCTCTCAGAATCTCCTCCAACAACTTACCCAGCACTGTCTCACTGCGGCTGTGAGTTCCTGGCTTTTTCCTGCAGACCTAAAGTGATGGAATAGCATTAGCCACCCTCCAATCTTCTGGTAACTCATTGTGTCTGTTGATAATATAAATATCTCTGTTAGAGACACCGCAATCTCTTCCCTAGCTTCCCATGAATATTCAAGGATAGACCTAATGAGCTACTGAGAATTACTTAACCTTTATTTGTTTTAAGATTCCAGCGCTTTTTCTTCTCTGTTGAGGATTCTTTCCAAGACATCGCTATTTATTTTCCCAAGTTGCCGAGCTTCCATGTCTTCCTCCACAGTAAATTCTGACGGCACTATTTTGTCTAATATCTCAACCACCTCCAGTTAAGGTGCCCTATTCTCTACCAAGTTACTCCTTAGCCCTTATTGAAACTTGTGTAAATGTTTCTGAAAATTCAAATAAACCATATCCTCGGTACAACCACTCCTACACACGTATCTACTCTGTCATTTATACTCATACCAATAAAAATACAATCCAAAAGGCTCAATGCCACATTCTCTTTTTATTAAAAGTGTTTCTAAGGGTACAGTTATTGTTCACTGACATATCCTTTCTAATACATTCCAACTCCCGACCTAATGTCAGGCTAACACTGTTGGGTTTCAGACTGGCAGCAGAAAGGGTTATGGGAGTTCGTGTTTAACAATCTGAAAAAGGGAGCTTACAGATTCACCAGGTAATAGATGTTTTCGAAATAAGGAGGGTCGTGGGGACTGAATGACATTATGGAGATAGGGAGAGATGTGGGGACTGTATGAGATTATGGACATAGAGAGTGCAGTGGTGACTGAAGAACATCATGGAGATAGGGAGTGCTGTGGGGCCTGAAAGGGGACAAAGAGACCTGGAGGGCTGTTGGGCCTGAAGATGGTTGTGCAGATCAGGAGGATCATGGGAATTGAAGGAGGTTACTCTGAATGGGAGGGTCGTTGGGTCAGGATGAGATTATGGAAATAGGGAGGGTTGTGGGGCCTTTTCGAGGTTATACAGTTAGGGAGGTTTTGGGGAATGATTCAGGTTACATGGATAGGAAGAGTCGTGGGGACTGAAGGAGTTTATGGAGACAGGGAGGACTGTGGTGACTGAAGGAGGTTATATAGATATTAAGTTTATAGAGAAGCACAGGAAAGAAGAACAGGTATCGACCATTTGACCACAGAGTCGGTTCCACCATTCAATATGATCAGGACTGATATCTAACCCAGTACAGTGTTCCTGCTTTCACACCTTATTCTGATATTATAGTGACGACTGGCATTTAGTGATACAGCGGGCTGTAGTAACTGGGACGGGTGGGTGGGGGGGGGGGGGAGGGATGGGGGGGTTGTCTTCCAGATATAGGGGGTTGTGGAAGCTGGGACAGGTGACAGATACAGGGCGGGTTTTAGGAATGGGAGGACTTTACAGGGATTTGGAGGAGTGCAGGAATGGGACGTGGTAACAATCACTGGGAGGATTTTGGGAGCTCGATCTGAGACAGGTTCAGCTGAGAACAGAAGTGAGTCAAACAGTCAGGGCAGGCAGGGACAAGGTAGGACTAATAAATTAAGCTGCATTTATTTCAATGCAAGGGGCCTAACAGGGAAGGCAGATGAACTCAGCGCATGGTCAGGAACATGGGACTGGGATCTCACAGCAATTACAGAAACATAGCTCAGGGATGGGCAGGATTGGCAGCTTAATGTTCCGGGATACAAATGCTACAGGAAGGATAGAAAGGGAGGCAAGACAGGAGGGGGAGTGGCATTTTTGATAGGCGATAGCATTACAGCTGTTCTGAGGGAGGATATTCCCGGAAATACATCCACGGAAGTTATTTGGGTGGAACAGAGAAATAAGAAAGAATGATCACCTTAATAGGATTGTATTACAGACCCCCCAATAGTCAGAGGGAAATTGAGAAACAAACTTGTAAGGAGATCTCAGCTATCTGTCAGAATAATAGGGGAGGTATGGGAGGGGATTGTAACGCTCCAAACATTGACTGGGACTGCCAGAGGGTTAAAGGTTTAGATGGAGAGGAATTTCTTAAGTGTGTACAAGAGAATTTTCTGATTCAGTATGTGGATGTACCTACTAGAGAAGGTGCAAAGCTTGACCTACTCTGAGGAAATAAGGCAGGGCAGATGAGTGAAGTGTCAGTGGGGGAGCACTTTCGGGCCAGCGAAAATAATTCTATTTGTTTTAAAATAGTGATGGAAAAGGATAGACCAGATCTTACAATTAAGGTTCTAATTTGGAGAAAGGCCAATTTTGACGGTATTAGGCCAAAACTTTTGAAAACTGATTGGAGGCAGATGTTCCAGGTAAAAGGACGGCTGGAAAAGGGGAAGGCTTCAGAAATGAGATGACAAGAGTCCAGAGAAAGTATATTCCTGTCAGGGTGAAAGGGAAGGCTGATAATTATAGGGAATTCTGGATTGAGTGTTTGGTTCAGAAACAGAAGGAAGCATATGTCAGGTACAGACAGGATAGATCGAGTGAATCCTCAGAAGAGTATAAAGGAAGTAGGAGTATACTTAAGAGGGAAATCAGAAGGGCAAAACGCGGACATGAGATAGGTCTGACAAATAGAATTAAGAAGAATGCAAAGGGTTTTTACAAATATATTAAGGAAAAAAGGGTATCTAGGGAGAGAATACGGCCCCACAAAGATCAGCAAGGCGGCCTTTGTGTGGACCCGCAGAAAATGGGGAGATACTAAATGAATATTTTGCATCAGTATTTCCTGTGAAAAACGTATGGAAGATATAGAAGGTAGGGAAATAAATGGTGACATCTTGCAAAACGTCCAGATTACAGAGGAGGAAGTGCTGGATGTCTTGAAACGGTTAAAGGCTACTAAATCCCCAGGAACTGATCAGGTGTACCCGAGACCTCTGTGGGAAGCTAGAGAAGTGATTGCTGGGCCTCATGCTGAGATATTTGTATCATCAACAGTCACAGGTGAGGTGTCAGAAGACTGGAGGTTGGCAAAAGTGGTGCCACTGTTTAAGAATGGTGGTAAAGAGAAGCCAGGGAACTATAGACCGGTAAGCCTGACCTCGGTGGTGGGCAATTTGTTGGAGGGAATCCTGAGGGGCAAGATGCACATGTATTTCGAAAGGCAAGGATTAATTAGGAACAGTCGACATTGCTTTGTGCATGGGAAATCATGTCTCACAAACTTGATTGAGTTTTTTGAAGAAGTAACAAAGACGATTGATAGATGTGATCTATATGGACTTCAGTGAGGCATTCAGCAAGGTTCCCCATGGAAGCCTGATAAGCAAGATTAGAACTCATGGAATACAGGGAGAACTCGCCATTTGGATATAGAACTGGCTCATAGGTAAAAGACAGAGAGTGGTGGTGGAGGGTTGTTTTCCAGACTGGAGGCCTGTGACCAGTGCAGTGCCACAGGGATCAGTGCTGGGCCCGCTACTCTTTGTCATTTACATGAATAATTTGGATGTGAGCATAAGAGATATAGTTAGTAAGCTTGCAGATGACACCAAAATTGGAGGTGTAGTGGATAGCGATGAGGTTTACAACAGGATCTGGACCAGATTGGCCAAAGGGCTAAGTGGCAGATGGATTTTAATTCAGATAAATGCGATGTGCTGCATTTTGGGAAAGCAAATCTAAGCAGGACTTATACACGTAATGGTAAGGTCCTAGGGAGTGTTGCTGACCAAAGAGACCTTGGAGTGCAAGTTCATAGCTCCTTGAAAGTAGAGTCACAGGTAGATAGGATAGTGAAGGCGGCTTTTGTTATGCTTTTGTTTATTGGTCAAAGTATTGAGTATAGTAGTTAGGAGGTCATGTTGCGGCTGTACAGGACATTGGTTAGGCCACTGTTGGAATGCTTTGTGCAATTCCGGTATCTTTCATATCAGAAAGATGTTGTGAAACCTGAAAGGGCTCAGAAAAGATTTACAAGGATGTTGCCAGGGTTGGAGGATTTGAGCTACAGGGAGAGTCTGAACAGGCTGGGGCGGTTTTCCCTGCAGCTTCGGAGGTTGAGGGGTGACCTTACAGAGGTTTACAGAATTATGAGGGGCAGGGATAGGATAGGATAAATAGACTAAGTCTTTTCCCTGGGGACAGGGAGTCCAGAAATAGAGTGCATAGATTTAGTTTGAGAGGGGAAAGGTATAAAAGAGAGTTCAGGAGCAACTTCTTCACGCAGTGTGGTCAGTGTATGGAACGAGCTGCCAGAGGATGTGGTGGAGGATGGTACAATTACAACATTTAAAAGGCATTTGGATGGGCAAAAGAATGGGAAGGGTTGGAGGAATATGGGCCGGGTGCTGGTAGGTGGGACTCGATTGGATTGGGATATCTGGTCTGCATAGGCGGGTTCGACTGAAGGGTCTGTTTCCATGTTGTACATCTCTATGACTCTATCACTCATTGAGGTGATAGAAATAAACTGTATGGTCGCGTCTGGAGGAGATTAAAGGCATAAAGGTTTCTAGTTACCGAAGAAAATTACATCAATCTGGACCAGCAGAGTTTACAGAGACTGAGTGCGTGTTCGAGACAGGAAGGGTTCATAGTCATCATTAGAAATGCAGAAACTAATGTATGAGAGAAGCAGGGTCACTCTGCTTTGAGCCCAGAGACAAGGGGGAGTCTAACAGCTGGAGGAGACTACTAAGTTTCAGAGCTTGTTTGTTGTTGTGACGTGAAGGTGACAGAGATCATGAAGGTAGTAGGAGTTCAAAAAAGTCACAAAGACAGGGAGGTTTATCAGGTCTGAAAAGGACTACACTGTCCGGGATGGCTTCAGGCGCTTCACATGGCCACTGTGTGGATTGAACCCATGCCCTTGGTGTTATTAACACCACACTCTAACCAGCTGAGCTAACCGACCAATGCAGCTGCCTGCCGAGAGCAAATGCTTACATTGCCGTTGCTGAGAACCACAGCGGCTATTCATTTTCTGCTTCGTTATCGATCGCACGATAGTCTGAAGTCTTTCCTTTCGTTGTAAAGCTTTTCAACAAAAAAAGCATTGACTTTTCTGAACGCACATACTCGATCTAACCATTTGCTCTGATATCCAAAATTAAGCACAATGTCCGGACACATGCAGTTTCAATCGCAATTCCACCAGCTCAGCTGCAGCTTGTCATGTTGACAAATGTTGTTTATTTCAATTATTTTATTTATATTTTTTATTTGTTTTTGTTCAATGTTCTGTACCTCTTATTTCTTGAGTGTCTCTCTTTCTGTCGCTTCCCACTCTGTCAATACATGTTTCCTCTCCACTTCCCTCTTTGCTACGCATCTCCCCGTTTGCCATTTTGTCTCTGCTTCACCCATCCCCCGCATATTTTATCACATCGCACTGGCTTCAGCCGTGGTCATTCGCGGCTCCTAATCGCAATTTCAACCGCAATGCCACCAGCTAAGCTGCAACTTGTCATGTTGAAAAATGTCATTTGGAGAAACGTACCTTCAACAATCGCTCACTGTGCTTCTGGAAACTCACAGAGATTTGGAGTCAGGGTTTTGTGCTGCTGTTAAACTGCTGCGAACCTTATGCCAAATGCATTTGAATTGTAATCTAACAGTGCACTTTCTGCACCCGAACGACGCAGTTGCTTTGGAGTCAGCAACGTTTAAGGAATTCCGACGTGTATTCGAATAGGAAGGGTTTGGAGAGACATGGGTCAAGTGCATGCAATCGCGGCTGGATCAGTTGAGGATATCTGTTCAGAATGGACGAGTTCGACTGAAGACTGTGTTTTCAGTGCTGTCCATACCTAATGGCTCTATGATACTGCAGGTGAAATGATAAAAATGATAAATAAAATAACGAAGTAAAATTGTCTGAAGTCGTTCAATTCAAACAACTTCAGATAATTTTATTCCAATTATTTTATTTATCGTTTTTATTTGTGATTTTTTCACTGTTCTTTACCTCTTATGTCTTGATTGTCTCTCTTTTTGTCGCTTCCACTCTGCCAATACATTTTTCCTCTCCTCTACCCGCTTTGCTACGCTTCTCCACTATTTTCCATGTTGTCTCTGCTTCACTCATCTCCCACGTATTTTATCACATAGCACTGGCTTCGGCCTCCGTCATTCGTGGCTCCTAATCTCCCTTTCATCTCTCCCTGCATTATCATTATCACCTTTACATCTGGAGCCTTGACTCACATTCTCTCAGCCTTGTAGAAATAGCCCCCTAATTCTCCCCCTTTTTTAAATCTTTAACAAAGGGTCAGTTCGACTCGAAACGTAGCTCTTTTCTCTCCTTGCAGATGGTGCCAGACCTGCTGAGATTTTCTAGCATTTTTCCCTTTTGTTTTCAGATTCCAGCATCTGCAGTAATTTGCGTTTGTTCATGGCTCTGTGATATTGCTGATGATATGTTAACTCCAGTGTCGATGCATGAAAGGTGAGCAAGCGAATGAATTCCCTCTGGAATTCATGTGAATAGTATTCAAAGAGATGCAGGAAAATAACATGAACGAATCTTTGATTTGAATTGAAGCCTGAACTCTGATTCTGCTTCGAGACTGTGCCAAATCGACTTAATGCTGCATATAATTCATGTTTTGCATTTCTTTGTGAAAACAATTGAGACTGATTGATTTGCTGCAGACAACTTCCACCAGTCATCATGGATACGGCGATCAAGTCGTGCGTCTATCCCTGTCAAATGTTTTATTGCGGCGGTGAGGCTTTCTGCTTGGTGATTTTGAGGCTTCGTGGGACAATTTGTTTGGAAATACAGTAACGCAGCTGAGATCTGGCATGGGAACAAGGAGTTGATGTCCCATTACAGCGCTGGTCGGCTTTCGAATGGATACACATCTCAATCGATCATGTGACAAGTTCTTGCAGACGGTGAAAGTAAAAGCCACAGGGAACCATGCCTCGGCACTGCTGAAGAGACACAAGTGCTTCAAATGGTCAGTGTGGGGATTGAACCCACGGCCTTGGCGTTATTAGCGCCACGCACTGATTTCTCACATTTAAACTACATAGCGTGGGTGAGGGAGAGATTAAATAGGGTCGGTAAGTTAGTTTAAAATAAAAACACCTAAAAATGGCGCAGTACAGAATGAAAAAATGTGGCAGGTAAAACCTCAGAGACTCAGATGTTTTGCCGATGGGATATCATGTTCGTCGTGTAATCAGTATAGATCTCTTCATAGCCAGATTTACTGGTCTCTGTCAAACTAAGAAAACGTTGAGTCAATTGAAAGATTTAGCCAAGATGCCATACAGAAAAGGAAGCTAAGGTGAATTTTACATGAACATGTTGAAACCATTTTGTACAAGAAAGGAAGAACAGGAGAAACAGGTGTTAGTTACTGTTCCGAGTGAGTAATCAAATCCAGACGAAATCGACTTTGAGGTGCTTCAAAATGGACTAAAAAATGAAGATGTCTTTGTGTAATGGGGTAGGTTAGTAAACTATCTGTCTCAGGAGCATAGAATGGAGTTGAATGATTTGTTAAAACGGTACAAGAATACATGTAATAATCGTGTGGGGAGGATAAATGATATTGCATATGGTGTAGACGTATGAAATACTGCAAATAAAACAAAACCCCTATAGGCTTTATCCATCCAAAACCTGGAAGGTCCAGAAGGAGGTGTTGGCCATATTCTATGAGGAGGTGCCGCTATTGAGTAAAATCATGTCAGAATCATTCTCGGATTGTCAAGCTGTGACCAGAAAGATCATTGCTTAGGACCCCACTATTCACAATGATTTCAATGTGTGCTCTATTTGTACTGTTACGACATTTGCATATGACATGAAACATTACGGAATCTGAAAAGAGGCTACAGGTGAATAGTAATAGACTGAGAGAATAGGCAAGGGTATGAGAGTTGGAAATAAATATGAATAAGTATGAGGTTATCCCCTTTGAGTGGACGCCTAAGGTTCAGAGCATTTATGAAGCACTGCATGTTAGAAATTACTCAGGTCCAAAAGGACTAAGGCATTCATGTTAACAAGACATCAAATGTTCGCACAAAGGTGCAGAATTCAATTCAAGAGGCAATTCTTATATGAGGTATTGAGCTTCCTTCTTGGAGCTGCGAATGCAGCTACAGTCTTGTGTGGACTTATGGTCCTTTTATCGTAAGGAAGGATATACTTGTCAAAGAGCAGTTACAGGGAATTTAATTAATCTGATGTCTGCGTTGGTGGGACTGTCTTGTAAATGAGAGAATTACGAGACTGGGCATGTTTTCTCTGGAGATTAGGAGAATGGAGAATGTTCGTAGGAAGTTCGAACATTCTTCAAGGGATAGAGGGAGTAGATTCGAAAGTATCCTCTCCCTAAAAGGCATAAGCCGGGTATTTAATAACACGAAGTCCAACTAGCTTGGATGATCAATTCAAAAAGCTTTACCCCTGACAAGTCAAAATCAACATGCCATGTTGCATCCCGTCCACTATCATCAAAATTCACTCCGTTCGCAACCAATGCCCATTCGCAGCAGGGTGTTCCAAATAGAAGAATCAGTACAATAACTCTTCAAGGTTCCAGAGACAGCACCTTCTAAATCTGATAACATTTTCATCGGTGAAGGATGAGGCAGCAGAGACATGAAACCACGTGTAAAATTCCCTCCAATCACACACTAAGAAGACTTGGAAAGAGATTTATTTAAATTACATAAACTTGCAATTGTTGAGAGTGATCAGTCCTCATGAGGAATCTATTTTCTTGAGAGGTCCACAAGGAATATATGAGCCACCTGAAGGGCCAGCCTCTTCCAAACAGTCACTTGATTTCCTCATTCTACTCAGCCTTTAGCATGTTGTGTCTTCATATGTGAAGTTGTTGCTCGAGTTCAGGAACCATTTCTTCCAGGACTAAATAGATTTTCTCGTGATTCCATGAAAATGTCTGTGTCTGTTCCCACTGTTTTTGAACGTAACGAATTTTCTCTCTTCTTCAAATATTGATAGTTTTGCATCTTCCAAAATGATAATGTTCTGTAATAAAAAGAATTGAAGGGATGTTCAAAGCATTACTTTACCTGTTCAAATTCCTTCATGTTAACGCAACTACTATTTGCTATTTTGAAACATTTCCCACATGTCGCAATTGACACGCCACACCAGATGTAAGAAAGGCATTGAAATCAAGTGGGTCGCGTTCCCAAATGCATGGAGCATACTGTCTGATCTCAGAGACATACAGCATGGAAGGTGACACAGCCTATCCATTCTGACCAGGATAAATAAACTGAAGTACTGTAGTCCCATATGCCAATTTTTGCCCATATCCTTCAATCTTTTCTCTCCAAGTCCCTGCCCAAATATCTTATGGATATCGTAATTGCATCTAATTTCACCACTTCCTCTGGCAGCTCGTTCCATGTATGCACGACCCTCTCTGTGCTAAATATACACCTCAGTTCCCTTTAAAATTGTTACCCTGATTTTGACAGTACATATATTGTTTTTGTACAGCTCCGCTGGGGAAAAGACTGATTCATTACTTTATATCCACAACTCCTGTTTAATGTACCTCAATAAGGTCAGATTTCAGCTGTCAACTTTCAAGGTCTAAAAGGCCCAGCGTATCAAATTTCTACTGAAGACTTAAACCTCAATGTGACATTATGCTGAATCGTTTTGCATCCTTGGAAATCAATAGCAATCTTGAATGGCAGGGTGACATGAGGTGAGGTGTCGGAAGACTGGAGGTTGGTTAACATGGTGCCACTGTTTAAGAAGGGTGGGAAGTACAAGCCAGGGTTCGATAGACCAATGAGCATGACGTCGAAGGTGGGCAAGTTGTTGGACGGAATCCTGAGGGGCAGGATATACATGTGTTTGGAAAGTCAAGACTGATTAGGGATAATCAACATGACTCAATGCATGGGAAATCATGTCTCCCAAACTTGATTGAGGCTTTTGAAGAAATAACAAAGAGGATTGATGAGGGCAGAACGGCATTTGTGATCCATATGGAATTCAGTAAGGCGTTCGACAAGGTTCCCCCTGGGAGACTAGTTGACAAGGTTAGACTCACGGAATACAAGGAGAATCAGCCATTTGCCTACACAACTTGCTCAAAGGTGGAAGACAAAGCGTGGCGATGGAGGGTTTTTTTTCAGACTGGAGGCGTGTGACCAGTGGAGTGCCAAAAGGATCGGTGCTGGGTCCACTACTTTTTGTCATTTACCTGAGTGATATGGATGTGATCATAAGAGGTACAGTTAGTAAGTTTGCAAAAGACACCACAATTGGAGGTATTGTGATAGCGAAGAAGGTGACCTCAGATTACAACAGGACCTTGACCAGATCGGCCAATGGGCTGTGAAGTGGCAGGCGGAGTTTAATTCAGAAACAATCGAGGTGCTGCATTTTGGGAAAGGCAACCTGAACAGGACTTATACACTGAATGGGCAGGTCCGAGGGAGTGTTGCTGCACAAAGAAATCTTGGGGAGTGCAGGTTCACAACTCCTACAAAGTGTGGACGCAGGTAAATATCACAGTGACGAAGGCGTTTTGTATGATTTATTTTGTTGGTCAGAGCATTGAGTACAGGAGTTGGGAGGTCATGTTGCGGCTGTACAGGGCATTGGTTAGGCCTCTGTTGGAATATTGTGTGTAATTCTGTACTCCTTCCTATTGGAAAGATGTTGTGAAACTTGAAAGGGTTCAGAAAAGATTTACAACGATGTTGCCAGGGTTGTAGGATTTGAGCTATAGGGAGAGGCTGGATAGACTGGGGCAGTTTTCCTCGGAGCGTTGGAGTTTGATGGCTGACTTTATAGAGGTTTACAAAATAATGAGGGGCATGGATGGGGTAAAAAGTCAAAGTCTTTTCCCTTGTTTCGGGGAGACCAGAATTAGAGAGCATTGGTTTAGGGTGAGAGGGGAAAGATAGAAAAGATACCTAAGAGACACATTTTTCACACAGAGGGTGTGACGTGTATGGAATGAGCTGCCAGAGGAAGTGGTGGAGGCTGGTACAATTGCAAAATATAAAAGACAATTTGATGGGTGTATTAACAGGAAAGGTTTGGAGGGATGTGGGCCGGGTGTTGGCAGGTGCGACTAGATAGAGTTCGGATATATGGTCGGCAGGGACGGGTTGGACGAAAGTGTCTGTTTCCATGCTGTACATCTCTATGTCTCTATGACTCTACTCCACGTGTGGACCCACCATTGTCATTTAAAACTGCAGCATTACTTCCTCTACTCAATGCAGTGAACAACGAAGGCAAGCATGCCAAATGATTTCTTCAATACCCAATATATCACTTTGAAGGAACAATGTACCTGCACCCCAAGGTCTCTCCTTTACACAGCAATCCCCAGGGTCCTACCAGTAAACATGTTAATTTTCTTCTGGTTTAAATGAGAGAGACAGTACCACTTTGTTGCAATAGTAATACTTGGGCAGCTGCAATGAAGTGACAGACATTAAACTGCACATGGCATCTGATGGAAATTGGTTACCCAAGTCTTACACTATTTGATCATAGAACACAGGACAATAAACGCAGGAATGGGATCTTCCGCCCAAAATGTACGAAACATAATGTCAAATTAAATACCCTTTTCTACCTTCCCTAGGTCCACATCCATTCATTCTTTGCATATTTGTCTGCTTAATATACAGAACCTAAATGCTCCTGTTGCTCCACCGCTATGCTTGTCAACGCATTACAAGCTCGTATCATTCTGGTTAAAACAGAACTTGTTCCTCACATCTCCTATGTAATTTCACTTCTCACAGTAAATGCATGTTAGCTCGGTTTAAAAGTGTCTGATCGTCAACTGCATCCATGCATCTCATTATATTATAGAGTTTTATCGAGTAGCGCCTCAGACTCGACTGTTCCAGCCAAAAAAAAGCCAAAGTTTCTCAAGTCTCTCCTTCCGGCTCATACCCTCTAATCCAGGGAGCATCCTGGTAAGCCTATTCTTCACCCTCCTTGAAGCCTCGCCATCCTTCGTGAAATGTGATAAAAATAATGATCATAGCATTCTATACGTGGCCGAACTAAAGTCTCGAAACTGCAACATTATATACTGAAGCAAATAATCACTTCCTCGGTCAACATTGACCAGCATACCATATTCCTTCTGAGCACCCTGTCTAATTGCATGGCCATTTTCAGAAATCTATTGATCCCTCGGTACATTATTTTTTTCAGGATCCTGTCATTAATTGTATAACGTTCCTTAATATTTGGTTTCCCAAAGTACAGCATTCCACAATAACCAGCATAAGCTGTTTGCCATTTCTCTATTCTTAACTGCAGTTCATCTACATCCCACTTTATCCTTTGATAAACGTCGATATCCTTTGCAAACCGCAGCATCACTGATCTCTATGCCGTCTGCAAACTTACTAACGCACCCACATATTCATCCAATTTATTGATATGTATCAGCAACTGCAGATGGCACAAAACCTTTCCTGCATAACACCAAAAGTCATGGACTTCCATCCAGAAAAGCACTCGTCCACCTTTCACCTCTGCCTTCCACGGGCAAGCCATAGAATCAAAGCAGCCAAATCAGAGTGGATGCCGTGCAGCTTATTTTTCTTAATGAGACTACCATGGGGGATCTTGTCGAAAGACTTCCTTTAATCCACTAAACAATATTCATGCATCAACCCTCATCGATCAACCTTGCCACCTCGTCGAAGAATTCAATCAAGTTAGTAAGATATGAGTTGCCCCAGACAAAACCATGCTGACTCTCCCTAATGCGGCAACGTTTTTTTCCTAATATGCTAAGATTCTTTCTCCAAGATATCTCATCAATACCTTCCAAACACGGATTACAGGCTTTTTGGTCTGTAGCTTCCTGTATTATCACTGTTCCTTTCTTGGACAGATGAACAACATTAGTTACTCGCCAGTGACTAGTGATACTAAACTCTTTTTATGCCCCAGTAATCTCCTTCCTTGTCTCTCCCAACATTCTCGTTCATATGCCTTCAGGCCCGGGGGTTTTATCCACCTTAATGCTCTTCAAGAGGCCTAACACCAGTTCTTTCCTCATCTCAAATTGAACTGGCGCATTAACATGTTCCACACTAATCTCACTATCTTCCATATCCTTCTCCCTGCTGAATACCAGCATTGAGTATACATTTAGGATCTCGTCTACATCATCTGCCTCCAAGGAGAAGTTCCCTTCCTTTTTCCATGATTGGTCCTATCGTCTCCGTAGTTATTCTGTTGTTTTAAAAGCATGAACAGAACACCTTGGAATTCTCTTTAACCCGCCCGGCCCCTTCTTGTTCTCCTGATGCAATGTTTGAGTTCTTTCCTGTTTTCCTTATGTTCCTCACTGACCCTACCCAATATTAGCTTCCTAAAACTTAAATAAGCTTCATTTCTTCCGTTACAATGAAATGCAGCACCTCCCTCCTTTTCGAAGTATCCCTTAACATTACCGAACTTGTCCTTCCTATTTCACCGGGCATACTGGCCGCAATATCGACCACGTGGGTGATCCACTCAAATCTTTCTTTTGGCTAGAAAGGTATAGATTCAACATTTGTCTCTTTTTGCAATGACTCTATGTTGTGTCTGTGTTGCGAATGGCTCTTTTACCATGACCGATAACCTTTTTCACAAGTCTGTTTTGTGGTACCTTCTGGGATTCTCTGGAAACCATATCAGTATTATTGCGCTCGTCAACCGTTCTGTCAGCATGTTGGCCAAGCACAATTTTACTCTTGATTTTCATAACGAATTCACTTTTTTTCCAAATGCCTACTAACTTTATGACAAATAAAGTTTGACAGAAGCTTCCTAAGAGATAAACTGACAACGTTGTGAATACCAAGATTGACTTTACAAATCTTTTGGCAAGAAGACCATTGCGTTGTCTCTTCTCGAGTCACCTGGCAATTCCTCCGAGTCCATGGGAAGCTGCAATGTTTGGCCAGTGTCACCACAAAGACTCATCTCACTTCACTCAAAATCCTTAGATGCATTTCTTCCGTCCTGCAAACTTCAAGTGCTTCGTTTTGGACAGGGACAATAATCGGAAATGTTTACAGGGATGTGGACCAAATGCAGAAAACTGTAATCAGTTCAGTTTGGGAATACCCTTTAGGATGGATGAGTTGGGACTCTTTCCCTGCTGTGTGACCAAAAAAAAACGCATTTCCTTTTCACTTACTCGGGTCACACACACACAGTCTGATGTGATGCTCTCCTCAGTATAACTGCTCATTAACAATTGTTGGTTAATTTTGAAGTTGTTTATCAGCCTCATTGGAAGGATAAAAAAAATCTGTCACTCCACTCCAGCCAAAATCATGTAGAAGAAGAGCAATTGCGTGTTCATGCATTTCCAGGTTTGAATATCACGCATCACAGCTCCAAGCTGGCACGGCCCCTCCTCCACCAGCACCTCGTGATCTCGCGCAAAGCCTCTTTACCGGCCGTACCTTGAGTATTCATGAGAGCACGTACGGAGTGTTTTAGCTCACTATACAACTCTGATTGGTCACAGCGTCTGTCAATCTTCTGGGTTTGGCCAATATGAACTGGTAGGTTAGGAAAACCGGTCAGTGTGGACAAGACAACAAATAGTAATTGTTGGAAATGCTGAGCAGGTGTGCGACTATCCCTGAAGAGAAATAAGAATTCACAATTCAGCCAAAGTGATCCTACCTCAGGAGAATATTGATGCGACTGGCCCACACTCGTTCTGAGAAAGGGTCACTCTACCCGAAACGTAAACTGATTTTTTTCATCACACATAGTGCCAGATATATTGAGCCTTTACAGCAATTTCGTTTTAGATTTTTGGGCTGAAAAGCCTGTTTCCATGCTGTATGACATTATCATCATTTTACCCTTCCTGATTCCATCCCTGCTCGATTAACAGGCGATATTTGATGTGAACTTCACCATGATATATCTGCACATTAACCAGTTGTTGATTAATAACGAAGCTGTTTTCTAACCATCACTAGAAGCATAAAAATGTATTTTCACTTTTTTCCAGCTGAAACCACACAAAAGACAGCAAGAGACATCGGCCTTTTAACGATTTCAGTTTTAATCGGTGCGTGAGCACAGCTCAGGGCAGGTGCAGTGTCAGTTAAATGAGTTCGCCTCGCGACTGCACGTGAGCCCTCAGAGAGGGCCTTCTTTCATCATCTATCTCCGATTGGCAATCGTGTCTGTCAATCTCGTGGTTCCGGACATTTGGAAGTGAAGTCCTAAAGTCCGTGTGGTCGATAATACTGCTTTGAAATTGCCAAATGCCATCTGGCATTGTTTTATACACCCAAAATTTGTGTTCATCTTCAGTAACTGTTAGCAATGCCATTAAGCTGACGAAGTTTGGAACAACGTCTGGTAGAACCTGCTTAGTTCCAAAAATTGAAATACCTTATTCTTGAGATTGGTCATGTAAATTCCTCAATGACTATCGTCCTTTCATTCCTTGGGATCCACCTTCTGTGAGTGATGTCATTTCCAAATATGTCACATCTACCTTCACGAATTGTGTTTTCTTTACTTTTATGACCAGAATTGCTTCTCTTAATCTTTCAAAGAGTTCTGCAATCTGTACTATGTGATCTTTCCATGACTCACGAAAGATCACGACATTATGCAGATAAACAGCACTGTTTTTTAACCCAGCCAAAACTCTGTTCATGATACTTTGGAATGTGCCTGGCCCTTTCTTCGTTCCAAAGGGAGTAACTTTGGATTCGTATCGCTCATTTTAAGTTAAAAACGCAGAAACATCTTTCACTTTCACTGTCAATAACAAAGCGATAGGTCCAACTGTGTGATGTAACTGGTTTGTCTAAATTTGTCCAGTTCTCCAATCCTGATGTTGAACATGAGGCCAATGTTATTATATAGTGTTGACTTTCCGTTAGTCCTCCAAAAAACGTTGAGTCCCGTCTGGTTCGGGAACAATCGGCGAATTCCACTGGCTCTGACTCGGTTCTGTGATATCATCGTTGGGCATTTTTGTCCACGTCCTTCTGGGGCTGTGTGGCTTTGAAAAGATTAAGGCTGGAGAGGGGCTGTTTTACCAGAATGGAATTCCTTGCATCTACCAAATGAACAATAGGTTTAGTCCACCTTATTTTATTCCTGTATTTGTACTTATATTTCTGTAACAAAACTTACAAATGGATTCTTCTTTCCAGAGACAGGCAGTAATCTAACGTATCTCACCCTATAAATAATTCCTCATTGGTTATCGTGTTTTGAGCTACATCAAATCCAAAATCTGCATTTGATTCCTCCCTCTGCGGTGCAGTAATTAACTCCTGTTCCTCTTTACTATTATGATAATGTTTGAACATATTCACATGATATAACCGATACTGTTTCTTCCTGTCCGACATTTTTACCGGAGAGTTCACCTAACACAACGTATTTTTAATTCGATGGGAACCACTAAACCTTTCTTTTCAGGGATCTCCTCTCTGTAATGACATTAATACGTCATCTCCATGGAGAAATGTCCCAATTTTAGATTTTTATCTTCCACGTATTTCATTGTATGCTGCAACATTTTCAGGTGCTGGTTAGCTAACTCACCCATCCGAGTTAATTTCTCCGTCATCTCAGATACATAAGCCAAGTGTGAAATCTCCAACCTCGATCGAGACAAGATCTCCTTAATTAGTTTCAAAGTAACTCAAATGGAATGAAATGTGTAGATTCGGTTGGGGCATTTCTAATGGAAAACAATAAAAATGAGATATGTTTATCACAATAATTCATGTAATCATGACAGTACACTCATAAAATTGCCTTCAGGCTCTGATGACACCTTTCGTTAAGGTTTATTGGTTTGAGGGTGACACGCATTTGATTGAAAGCACAGTGTACCTCAACTATCCATTAGTTTCTTAAACAATCGGGCAGTACAATTAGACCCTTCGTCTTGTTAAAACTCTCTGGATAACCCAAACCACGTGAAGAAAGCTGCAAACTCCTCCACCACCTTTTTTTCCCCTTAATACTTTTCAATGGAAGTCTCTCCAGAAACGTTTAGCCACATCCATAATGATGAACAAATTCCATTTGTAGTTTCAGGAAGGGGACCTGCACAATTAAGTAAAACACACGTGAAAGGTGCTTCGAATGCGAGAATTAGTAAATCATGTGCTACCTGTAAAACTTGTTGCCTGTGTGCTACTGTCAACGCAGTCTGGTGCACTTCTGCCCATTTGTCCTCTGCACTAACCTGCCGTGGTCTCCATTTTCGTCGTCAGATTCTATCTTTAAGATAAAAACTGTCAGGAATATATCCTGACTCCTTTCCGAGTGTGTATCAGTATGAAATTCTACTATTGCCTCGTTTTACTGCTGTAAATCCATTAGCTTTTGCAAACTGAACACTTCTGACTGACGCTCTGCCAGTTTAGGTTTTTCCTGCACCATTACGTCAAATAGGTTGTGCACTAACCAAATCTCAACTCTTCCGTCTTTCTCTTTAGTTATTGCTTTGTGTTGTGACTTATGATGCTGAGATCTTGTGACTACACAGTTTGGATTCCACGATATTTTTTTAAGCCCTTAGTTCTCTGGTGTTCCTTTGGCTTCTCCGCACCATTAGTGTCCCTCTCCCCTATGATCCTGATAATTGCTCGCAAGAACAAACTGTATTTCTGGAACTGGCACTGTGTCTATCACGCACAATGTTCCTGTCCCAATTTTGATTTGGCACTCGAATCTGATCATACATAGTAGAACGCTCAATATCAATACATTCATCCCACAAATTACCACTCTGTCGGTTAACAGTGCTTAGTTTACTATATCACATCTCCGTGAGACTGCATTCCTTTAGCTGGACATTCTGTGAGCATGATCATCACTTCAACAATCCCCAATGAAGGGACGGCGCTCCGAAAGCTAGTGCTTTCAAATAAACCTGTTGAATTACAACCTGTTGTTGTATGATTTTTAACTGCATCCGTGCCACCTCGTTCTTCCACAAGGAGGTTGAACAGTTCATCGACTTCACCAACACATTGCACCTCGAACTTAAATTCACCTGGATCATCTCAGACATCGTCTTTCGCTTCCTCAACCGCTCCATCTGCATCAGTGGTGACCGACTCAACAAGGATATCACCTACCACCCCACCAAATCCTACAGCCACCTGGCCTAGACCTCCTTCTAGCCTGCTTTCTGTAAGAATGCTATCCGTTGTTCACAATTCTTTCACCTCCGCTGCACCTACTTTTAGGAGGTCCTGTTCCAACACAGAAAACACCAGATGGCCCCTGTCTTCAAGGACCACAATTTCCTCTCTCACATGTTCGATGATGCCCTCCAGCGCATTACATCCACTTCCTGCACCTTCGTGCTCGAACCCCTCATCTCCAACCGCAACAAAGGCAGAACACCCTTGGTAGTGTCCTTATTTCCCTTGCAAGGTCCGTATGCATTGGATCAGCCTCCTTAATTTCGGTCAACCACATATAGACTCCACTGCGAGAGATACATTTGTACCTCCACCCTTATCTGCTTTCTGTAAAGACCATTACTCCCCATTCTCTTGCCATAAATCCTACCTTCCCTCCCAGCACCTTCTCCTCCTACTGCAGGATCTGCACAACCTGCACCCACATCACTTCCGCCACCTCCGTCCAAAGCCTTCCACATCCATCCCAGTTTTACCTCCACTTCCACACATGAAATGTACTGTATCGTTTGTTTCCGATGCTGTCTCCTCTGGTTTTGTGGAGTTGGGAGGCTTAGTTGCAAAGCAGTTGAAAGTGGAGTGGCAGGTGGTTAGGAGAGTGAAGAAGGCGATTGGTGTGCTTTCCTTTTTTGGTCAGAGTATTGAACACAGGAGTTGGGAGGTCATTTTGCTGCTGCACAGGACATTTGGTGGGCCACTGATGGAATATTTCGTACAATTCTGGTCTCCTTCCTATTGGAAAGATGTTGTGAAACTTGAATGTTGGCAGGTTTGGAGGATTTGAGCTATAGAGAGAGGCGGAACAGACTGGGGCTGTTTTCTCTGGCGTGCTGGAGGATGACTTGTAACCTTATAGAGGTTTACAAAATTAGGATGGGCATGGATAGGTTAAATAAACAAAGTATTTCTCGTGGAGTCATGGAGTCCAGAACTAAAGGGCATAGATTTAGGCTGTGAGGTGAAACATGTAAAAGAGACGTATGGGGCAACGTTTTCGCAGAGAGGGTGGTACGTTTATGGAATGACCTGCGAGAGGAAGTGGTGGACTCTAATAGAATTGCAACATTTAAGAGGCATTTGGAAGGGTATATGAATAGGAAGGGTTTGGAGGGAAATGGGCCGGGTGCTTGCAGGTAGGACTAGAATCAGTGGGGATATATGGTCGGCATGGACGGGTTGGACCGCAGAATCTGCTCCATGCAGTTCATCTCTGTGACACTATGACTCTATGAGTTCAGAGGACATTTGCATGACACCCGCACCAACCAACCCCCGTGCCCCTTGGCCGAACACTTCAACTCTCCCTCCCACTCTGCCAAGAGCATGCAAGTTCTGGGTTTCCTCATTCGCCACACACTAACAACCCGACAACTGGAGGAAGAATGCTTCATCTTCTACCTGTGTACCCCTTACCCACACAGTATCAACGTGGACTTCACCAGCTTCCTGCAATCCCCTTCCCCAAGTTATCCAAAATCCAACCCTCCAATTCGGCACTGCCCTCAAGACCCGTCCTACTTGTGCATCTTCCTTCCCACCTATCTGCTTCAATCTCCTCTCTAACATCGCACCATCACCCCCACCTCCACCCAACTATCGCCTTCTGATCCACCTTCCACGAGACCCACTCCCTCCCATTAAACTATTGACCCCACGGCTCTCGAGCCTGATTCCTGATGAAGGGATCTTGCCCAAAACGTCGATTCTCTTGCTCTGCCGATGCTGCCTGACCTGTTGTACTTTTCCAGCACCACACACTCACCTCTGCTGTCCAGCATGTACAGTCCTCACTTTCTACGAGTTGCTCTTTAACCTTGTTCACACCAATCGAACAACATGTCATAGGATCTCTCTTATGTTTAACCTTGTTAAATGCCACCCTCAGCTGGACTCTCTGTTTGCACTACGCAAGCAGAACATTTTTTGGAAGATGCGTGAATATGTAAAATTGCACTTTTCTATTCTTCATTGCATGTATTTCGTGATGCAATATAGGTTTGCACCATCCCTTGTGATGTTGTCCATATGAACTGAGGAGAATTGAATGAACACGTCCAGTGTTGATCCATTTACTCCATCTTTGCATTATTTATCACTTATAATTTTTAACATCATATCAGAAAACTGTGCAATCTGCAGAAAGGACCGTTTTTCGTCCTGCAATGATTCACTCAGATACACGTGCAGTGAAATTCCCGAATGTTAGAAATACTGCTCAAAGAGAAATCATTTCCACTTTATAGAGGAAACACAACAATTCTCCACGAATGTTTTTCACACTAAGGAATATTATTCTAATTGCAACGTTCTCCACACCAGCCTTGTGTGTGCGTGTGTCTGTGTTGATGCTACTGTTAGTTTGGTTTATGCTGTAAGCTGCTGCCCTCCCTCTCTTGCGCTCTAACTGAATCCTTGAAATATCCCACCATCCAACACAACAGAGGCAGTGGTGTGAGAACCCAAGCAGAGAGTAGAACAGTATTACTTTCAATAGCAGGATGTTTTGTTTCTAGAACATAGAACATATAAAAGTCAAGCATATGCCCTTTGGCCCACGAAGATTTGCCGAGGTTTAATCCTAATGTAAAATATAGTAATTCAACCTTTGCACACCTCAACTCACTACTGTCGATGTGCATGTCTCGCAGTTGCTTAAATGTTCCCAATGACTCTTGTTCCACCACCACAGCGGGCAACGCATTCCGTGCATTCACAACTCTCTGCGTAAAGATCCTACATCTGAAGTCTCCTTTATACTTTCCTCCTAATACCTTTAAACTATGACTACTTGCACCAGATAATGCTGCCCGGGGGAAATTTCTCTGGCTATTGAATCTATCTCTTCCAGTCATTATTTTGTCCACCTCAATCAAGTCTCCCCTTGCCTCCTTCTCTGCTTAGAGAAACGTCTGAGCTTATAAATCATCTGTATCTTTCCTATAGTAGGACGACAAGAATTGAACAAAATATTCCAAGTGTGGCCTCACCAGGGACTTGTAGAGATGTAACAAAACCTGGAGGCTCTTAAACTCAAACCCCTGTTAATGAAAGCCAAAACCCCAATTGCTTTCTTATCAACCCTATCCACTTGGGTGGCAACTTTGAGGGATCTATGCATTTCCACACCCAGATCACTCTGTTGCTCCACACTGCCAAGAATCTTGTCTTTAAACCTATATTCAACATTCGAGTTCGACCTTACAAAATGCATCATTTCGCATTTATCCAGAGTGAACTCCATCTGCCATTTCTCAGCCCAGCTCTGAATCCTGTCGATGTCGTGATGCAGGTTGCAGTGTCCTTCTGTTCTATCCACAACACCAACAATCTTTGTGTCATGTGCACATTTACTAACCCACCCTCAAACTCCTCATCCAATCCATTTATAAAAACTACAAAGTGCAGAGACCCGAGAACAGAGCCCTGAGGGATCCCACTCATCACTGACTTCCAGGCAGAATACTTGCCATCTACAAACACTGTCTGCCCTCTGTCAGCTTGCCAATTCTGAGTCCAGATAGCCCAATCTCCCTGTATCCCATACTGACTGACTGTATGAATGAGCCTACTATGGGGAATCGTATGAAATGCCTTGCTGCACTCCAAATGCACCACATCCATTGCTCAACCGCCGTCGACCTGTCTTGACACCTGCTCAAAGAAATCAATGAGGTTTTTGAGGCGTGTCCTGCCCCTAACAAAGCCGTGCTGACTGCTTTTATTTCTACTATGCGTGTAAAATAGTCAGAAATCCTATCTCTCAGAATTCTGTCCAAAATATTGCCGACAACATACGTAATACTGACTGGTCTGTAATTGCCAGGGATTTCCCTATTATCCTTCTTGAAAAGAGCAACAACAACAGTCGCCTCCTTCCAATACTCCATTATGAAACCCTGTCGGGCGGGAGGAGGCGAATATCCTCGCCAGGTGCTTAGCAACCTCGTTTCTCGCTTCCCGGAGCAGCCTAGGTTAAAACTTTTCTGGCCTTGGCCACTTATCAATCTTAATGTTTTCAAAGATTTCATCAATCTTGATCTGGCCAAGACTGTATCCCAGATCCTCTAAGTTTTCATTTACATGGTTGAAACCGTTGCATACTGGATGAAAACCGTTGCAAAATAAATTCATTTTCGGCTTCCCTGTCTGCTCAGATTCTACGCACAAGTTCTCTCCGATATTCCTGATCGGCCCAACCTTATCCCTGAACATTCTTTTGTACCTCACGTATGAGTAAAATGCCTTTGGGTTCTCCGTAATCCTTCATGCCAAGCCTTTTTCCTTCCCCTCCTGGCTCTCTTCAGTCCATTTCTGAGCTGCTTTCTAGCAAGTCTGTAATACTCTAATGCTGTGCGAGAACTTTGCATCCTCTACCTTACGTAAGCTGCCTTCTTCCTTTTGATGAGAAGTTCCATTATTCTCGTTTTCCAAGGTTCCTTAATCTTACTCCTTCTTACCTGTCTCAGTCAAACACATTCGTGCATCATTCTACGTAATTCATGTTGCTTAGAATTTTTTGTTTTACTGAACATCTTTCTGAACCTAGGAAATTTTCCTGTACAATTAAATTTTGGTGGGTCGGTTCTTCTAACATTATGCCACTACTTGCCACAATTTTGCACGTCAAAACAGATCATGGTGTGGCTTTTTGTGAGAGTAGTATGGGTCTGTTGAATTGTTAGTAAGGACAGAGACTGTGCATTTAAATGTCAAATATCTTTCTTGGATAACGATTTGATTTAATATCATCAGAACACTCAGAAGGACTTGATTTTGATGGAGAGTTAGAAAGGATTTCAAACTGATGAGATTTACCGGCTACGAAATTCTATTGCCCCAGACAATTCCTTTGAATAGATTGCATTGGGGAATCCAACTATTTTCAGCTCGAATCCCTCGCTCCACTGGTATAAGAATTGTCTGTTGGGAGTGTGATGGAGCATGTCTAATTTGTCTGGATTGGTGCACCTCCAAGAACACTCAAGAAACCTAACACCACTCAGGACAAAACAGCCCGCGCCATTGGCACCACGTCAACAAATATCACATCTTCCTGCATTAATGCTCAGCTGGAGTAGTGTGTCGCATCTGCAAGATTCACAACGGAAATTCAGCAAAATTCCTTAGAAAGCACCTTCCAAACATCTGGCCACGTCAACGAGAAGGTCAAAGGCAACAGATATATGAGAACACCACCTGCTACCAGCTCCCCTCCAAGTCATTCGCCATCACGTTTTGGAAATTTATCGCCATTAAAGATCATGGAATGCCGACACTAACTACTTTGCTGGCCTACCTCAAGCATTTGGACACCAACAGTTCAAGAACGTATTTCAATGCCATCTTCTCGGGGCGAACTGGGGCAGCTAATAAACACTGACACAGCCAGTGATGCCCACATCTCCAGAGTGAATAAAAAGTATTCACTCCATGGTCTGGAAATCACGGGCGCCTCCTGTGGATTTCGTGCAGGAGTTTTGTTTTTCTGGTATGCCAGAAATTCGTGTAACCAGGTATTTTACCGCGTTGTTGATCTTAGCTCTGGACCTTGGCAATGTTGCAGGATAACTAAATGCATTTGGGCAACAACTTCGATGTCGCAGCATGAACCAAACTGCACTGGGATGATGTAGAAAAAGGTGGGCATGATCAATATTGAACACTTGAATGACATAACAAATCTACGAAGTTGATTAGTCAAAGGAGTATAATGCTCCCAGATATGGTGAAGAGCTAAAGCACAGATTCCTTCTGCCGTCCATCAATGATTAGTTTTTATTTTCTCCTTTGTTTTCACCCTCCAGCCTCTTCTGAACTCAACTGGTCGCTGAAATGTGGCTCATGGTCAGAGGGGTTAGCAACAAAATTAAAGTGAATACCAGCTAAGGGTTTCAAAACGATATCCAACCAATCTAAAGCCACCCACCAAGTCTCAGTAAAGTAACTTGAAATTATTTGAAACTAGAATGTCATATTGTTAATGATTACACAAACTGCATGTTGAAAATAAAAGGGGATGTTAATCAAACACAGTAGGGGGCAGGCTGATACAAGAAACACAGTTTTCTCAGTGCAATATTTTGTATTCAGCTTCTGATAACAAATGGTCACAAATCGGTGAAACGAGAAAGTGACAGTGTAACAAATAGATCAATCTCTGGCTGCAGGACACAGAACCCCAGCAATAATGCACACAGGAAAGAGTGCAAGTAATAATAAGGGGATATCCACAATCTAACCACAGTAATAATGATCATCAGGTTGGCACCTTCAATAACCAACAAGTAGGGAATGACTGCAATTGGCAACAAAGTTACTGTGGATGACAAGTGGGAAACGATGCAATGGGCAGCTGATCAGATTCTTACTCTGCCTGTTCCAGAGACCACAGAAAAGTTTTACCAACAAAACCGAGGGCAATGTGTGAGGAGAAGTGACTGCGATTGAATGAGTTTGAATTTTAACATTTTCCACCACCTCGGATTGTCCTCCAGCCCAATGACGCTAGGGATCATGGGGTTGGAGAGAGTTTTAGGTCATAGACCCACCTCTGAGAGCAAAAAGAAGACTGTGATTCGTTGGGTTGCAAAATAACTGTTTGAATGATTGCAATAGATTCTCACAGGTCTCAGCTCCAACGTTGACATGCGCAGAATCGCATTAGAAACTTTGCTTCCAACTCAGCCATACGACTGTTGCGAAACCATATTCTCCCCTTCCACTTGGCTTACTTCATTCCATGCTTTTAGAATTGGATCAAATCCTGAATAGAGGCAAAAGTAAATCAGAACACCGGTAATCTCAAAATGTGTAAGACGTCACACAAGACTACTCAAATGTCTTTCACAAGTGCAGCATCTAAACTGCGTAACATTTTCAGAATGTTAGGACTGCTGTCACATTTCCACCGTAGATGACACATCTGTACATGACAAATGTCACAACGTGCAGGAATCAGGAAATAAATCTGTCACAATTTGAATCTCCTGACCGGAGACGTTGAGGAGAGACAGAATTCCAGATGGTTGGTAGTTAGATGAAGGTTTTACAATTCAAAACGGATTGCACATCACCCAATTCCTTTGCTTAGCAAAAGGAAAACTGTTGCACATTTAAATTTTAGAATTAATACAACATCTCCTGCCGCTTCTGGAAAAGTCAGAAAACTATCCCATCCTTTCCGTGCAGAAACGATTCATAACACTCCAGCCCACATTCTTAAACTCTGATCCCTCTTCTAGAAACACAAGCCAATAAAAATATTAATCATTTCCTGTATTTTCCTGCTAATATTTTGTCAGAATTCAATCAAATCACCGCTTAATCTTAAACATTCGATAGAAAATATGCCTCATTTGCATAACAATTTCAAATCTTTCTCTGTGCAGCTGGCATAATCGGTGGGAGAGAAACCAGAGTTAAAATTTCGGGTCCAGTGACCCTTCATCAGACCTAACTTTCATGATCTCTCCTCACAGCTTACAATCATATTAAACCGAAAAATATGACAGAATACTGAGATCAGCAAGTGCTGCAAAAGTAGTGAAGTTGGAATTCTCTGTCAGTGAAGGATTGTACCGAGAATGCTCAGTGTATTACTGTAACTTTCCCGAACTTTGGATAATGCTGACCACTGAGTGAGCTGGGGACATTATTGGTCAAAAGCTGAAGCCAGAGAACAGGACAGCAGCAGATTAAAACGAGTTCAATCATCATAATACCAAGTGATATAGTGAGATTAAGAGCCAAACTGAAGTGATCAATCGATATAATGCATTTGAAAACGGGTCATTAAAATGAAGGGAAACTATGGTGAAGTAAGATTGTGAAGCCAAATTCACAGGGAAGTTTATAACTATAGTTAGAGTTACACTATTTCCAGGTGAAGAATGGGACCTGTTAGAATCCAAAGGAACAATCTACGCATGGAGCCAGAATGGAAACATTTTAGGATCTGCAAAGACACGATTAGAATCGAGCATACGACAGTGTTATGAGGAGTAGGACTGATTGCCCCAAGAAAAGGCCGCCTCCATAAACCACTTGACCTCTTGCAGTGTTCTCCACGGCTTCCCAAACTGAAAATATTGGCAAAGAGTTACGTCTGTTGGACAGAATAGGTTGCAGATGTAGCTGCCTTGGGGAAGTATTGAATCGAATGTCAACAAGGATACAGATTACAACCATCTGCTTCAATTCTTTCATGAATAGCCACGCAAACGTTGACGTTGGTTAATGTCCACGATGGAGGTTATTTGATGCGCTCAAGGTCTTGAGTCTTTACGTACGCCCAAACAAAATGAGTGAACGATAATAGAGTTCATTGGCATATGGGGACGTTGTTCAAAAAATTTTCAATTGCATGGATTCCCGGATGTTTTGGTCGATGATAACGGACCACTGTTTAAAAGCAAGGAGTTTGAGTATTTCCTGAAATCGAATGGTATTCGTCATACAAGGACAATCCCATATCGTCCAGCACTTTGCTGCTTTCTTTCTTCTGAGATATTAAGTGTGTAAGAGGTGAGTGACCGTACATTAGATACCATCCATACCTAGCAGAGTTGGAGGAACGTGACCAAGAGCTTAAAAGCCTCAGAACAAGCTGCTTAAAAGGCCAATGTCCTTGGACTCAGAGGAGAGCTATGTAATGATTGTAACGAGGTCAGCCAGGTATTCACCAATAAATAATGCATTGTATGGACATACGATTGAAGGAAACTTATTTATGAATGGAATGAAGATGTTTGGGACGAGAACAATTCCCTGAGGAGCCACGTTCTTCTTGTAACAGAGCTGACACTCATAATAATATCCTTTTTAGTTTGGGAGTAGCAAACCTGAGGCTAACTGTCAAAGTGATTCACATTAATTCAAGTTTTCCAGGATATAATGTCATAACTTCCCGGATTCTTTTTTTAAACAACCTGCTGAATGGTACATGGTTCAATATCCTCTGCAAATTCAAACAAGCTATATAAAGGCATTTCACTTTATCCCTGCAATTACTGCATTTTGAAACATAACTGACAGAAATATTGTTGATGATTTCGGCATGCGAGCAGCAATGACATTTTGAAAAAAAATGTTCCCGATGGATTAAACAGTGATAAACATTGTATTCCATGACAAGATGATAAAAAGGTATTATTATGCTACACACGAGAAAACCTCAGAGACAAAGCATTCTGAATTGATTGATCTTGAAAGTAGCATGCAGAGAAAAAGAGCATTTTAAATGGCACAATGTTCAATCTCTATTAAAGAATATGCATCCAGCATTTATGTGTAAACAAAATGTCATTGATATGACGATTACGAAAAGAGAAATGAGTGCTTTGAGTCCCGATTAGGTACAAAGACAACGTGCAATAAGATAAAACAAGTATAGTGAGAATAGGAAACGTTGATACCAAACGAAGTTTTGGTGTACTTTCACCAGAAGCGGTGTCTTTGCTTTTAGAAGAACGTTTATTTTTATTGATGTAAAGGAAGGAATTTAACAATGATTTTATGCCTATAATATCAGGGTTATTTGCACACTTGCAAACTCTTAACCTTTTGTATTTCGAGCAGAGATGAATACAAATAATGTGGAATTGCCAGTGTTGGAATAGGATGGACAAAGTCAAAAGTCACACAGAACTGTCACATATTCCAACAGGTTGATTTGAAAACACAAGCAGTCAGAGCTTCTAGCATTCTTCAGGTGCTACTGAGACAGCACATATCCGACATAAGTATCGTAAAACTTCAGATTTCTTACAGAAACTCGGCACCCAGGAACAGTGGAAACAGGAACGGTCATCGTAAAGATGGACATTTTGCACTCTGCTACATCATTTCCATGCCATGGTGGCATCGCTGCAACAGCCTAGGTACTCAATACCAATGGGTAAAAAATGAGGTCTGCAGATGCTGGAGATCACAGTTGAAAATGTGTTGCTGGTTAAAGCACAGCAGGTCAGGCAGCATCCAAGGAATAGGAAATTCGACGTTTCGGGCATAAGCACTTCATCATCAGGATTTCCTGATGAAGGGCTTATGCCCGAAACGTCGAATTTCCTATTCCTTGGATGCTGCCTGACCTGCTGTGCTTTAACCAGCAACACATTTTCAACTACTCAATACCAATAACTGCCAATATCTAGGTACCATCGGAACACTCATTTGCTTCATGATCGACCGCAACATCTTCACCTTTGACAACCTGCTCTTCATCCAGACACACGAAAAATCGGGTCCATATTTCCAAAGTAATATGCACACGTTCAGAGAGATTTCTTTGCTTCACACGAACTCCGACCAACGCAATACATCAGGTACATAGTCGACATTGTTGTCCACTGGGATCATGGTGAGTACTCACCAAAATAACTAGGGATATCAATAAATTTCATCCCACGATCGGACTTACCCTGCATTTCCTTTTAGAATCAGTCCCATTAGTGGGTACACGCAATTCCATCATGGAGGTGCCCGTCAATCACTCACTTTATCACAAGCCTTCAAATCACCTTATGATTATGCAATTCTCTAGCTTCCATACTAAACATACTTTAAAAAGCCATTTCCTTCGTCCAAGCCCTACGCATACACATAATCTGTTCATAAGGGGAGGAATGCAACAGACACGTGAAGGTGTTGAAGATGCTGAAGTTCTGGATTCGATGCTCAATTCATCACTCACCAGTTACACCCTGAGGCAGCATGATGACCGTAATAACCTCCTCAGAAGACAGAAACGGGATTCGACCAACAGAGTACACTTCGCCGTTCAGTATTTCCCAGGAGCAGAGAAGCTAAACCATATTCTTCACAGCCTGCAACACATTATTAGTGATGATGAGCCCGTCTCCAAGATCTTTCCTATGCCATCACTTCTTCTTTCAACCAAATATCAAATGTTAAAAGATCATTTGTTTGTAGCAAACAATCCACCTTTCAGGGAAAAAAAAACACCAACAACATCACCGTACAATTTTGTCATGATACTCACTGGAATAGATGTCAGAACTCCAAATTGGTTGCTACCATTATACGTCGGGCGCCTCCCACCAAGTGCCTGGCATGCTCATATGGCTCAGCCTATGTTCGAGGAAAGATGCACCACGGCATGGTTCGTTGGAGATACCAAGCAGATGCTAAGACAACAGATAAATGGACAGCGCACAAGAATAGTTCGACATTAATGTTTCCTCCCATTAGGGGAAACCTTCAGAGATCAAGAACAGTCAGGTAAACATACTCCAAGGTGGATTTCGGGATACACAACAATTCGGAAACTCCAAGCAGAAGCTGAAGAACAAGTTTTGCACCCATTAAAAGGTTTCAAATGGGATCGTGAGTTCATGTCAGACTGCAGGTGACCACACTGTACAGTCTCGCACACACACTCACACATACGCACACAAACACACATACTCTCTCACATAATCATACTCACACACTCACACAGACACTCAAAAACACAATCACTCTCTCTCACAGGCATATTCTCATTCACACTCGCGCACACTCTCTCAAGCACGAACACATACACACAAATACTTTCTCAAAATCACACACAAGCACGCACGTACTCAAAAGCACACACTTTCTCTCTCGCGCGCGTGCACCCACACACGGACACACACAGACGCTCTTTCTTCCCTTCACACTCCGACTTGCTCTCCCCCAAACACACACACAAACCAATATGCACACAAGTATATAAATCTACAGGTGAGTTTGCATTTTTCGATTTGTATTGACAGATATATTCGAATTTGTTCGAAAACCTCACGATATTTGGACATTCAGTCAATGTGGCATTTTATCAATTCCAAGCTGACGTAAAATCACTCTAACTCCCGACTGAGACAGTCAGACTCGAAACAAAGCCTCGTAAATGAAGTATATTACGTGATCGTAGATGTCATCTGATTCATGCTGATAAATTGTTCAATTATCTTGGAGAAATAATCACTGAAAAGAAATTCTGGGATTTACATATTAGTCAATCGAAACCTGCATCACCCTTCTAAAGTATGAAAAATTTAACAGCTATATAGGTTTGTTCAATATGTTCGCATCAATTGCATTACTTTGTTAATCTTCTACCTCTCATGGCGGTGTCCGAGATATCCTTTCTCATTAACACATGAAGAATGACTGAGGATCCAGAAATCTGTATTTTCAAATAAACCAGTTCGATTATTACCGGTTTCATGAGATTTTAGACAATGAATTTAGAAGCTGGGCATTGTCTGAAGTATCATTAACAGTATACTATTAATTGAACGGTAAAACAAAATTTAAAGAACTGCAGGTGTAGTAAATCAGAAAGGAAAAAAAAACGGAAATTGTTGGATAAGGTTCAGCAGATCAGGCAGCAACAAGGAGAGTTATCCAAATTAACGTTTCGGGTTGAGTTATCTTTCATCCAAAGTGAGAAAATTCTGAGGAAGGGTCACCCAACCCGAACCATTAACTGGTCTCTTTCCACTATTGAAACGCTCTTGTTCAAAAGAACAGCAGTCAATTGGCAAAACATAAAAAATGCAAACAGTGTCGAGGGCCTCAAATGCATAAAGTCCGATGGTAGATGCGAATTCAGTGACTATGGAACGGCAGTTGGAGAAATACGTAACATGAGTGCAATTTGGAAGAATGGTTTGTGAGATCGGGGGAAGGGATTAATGCAACTACCGTTAAAAGAGTTAGTGCAGACATTAGCATTCAATAACTCATTGTGTTGTGCGATATTGTGATACATCGAAAACAGCATCGAGATAAAATTGTGCCAATGTTTTGTGGCTGTACCTAAACGAAGTGCTGTGCACGCTTCAGGGAACCGGCTCAAAAACAAAAGTAAGAAAGAACACTTCGGGAAGATGAAAACAGACAGTACCAGCGATAACAAAACAGTGAGTGATTTGATCATGAGGTATGCTCTGATTCATTCATTTCAATCTCCATTTTACTGGAATATTGCAATTGTTAAAGGGATTTGAACATAATGGTTATATTTGTAAGAAATATTGCATTTTGAATGTTATTCAAAAGGGATTTCATTTGATTACTGGAAAGCCACAAGTTTGCAATCAAACTGTTGCCGCCATTTAATTGGGTAAGTATGGCACGTTGTACATTCTCTTCATATTCAGTTATAATTTGAGTAACATTATATTGCATATGTTTGTCCCAGTCTCCATTTATATTCAGCTGATGAAACCATGTTTTTCTTTTGATTTCTTTTCCGACTGACACAACTGCTTTTATGAAGAAAATAGCTGTTAAACCCCTACTTCAAGAAATGCCACCAAATTTCTCACAGAGATTCGTTTGTTTTACTGTGTCTTTGTCTGAGCGATTTAATACTTTATCTCTTTCATTCATAGTTTTTTTTTTAACTGTCATTTTGTGCATTGCAAATTTCAAAAATGGGTTCGTTTTCTAGGTCAGATCAAGTTGAATTCTCACTTTGTGAAGAGCAGTCATTGCGGTTAAGGCAACTCGAGGAAGAAGGGGCCAGCCAATTTAGCATTTTCCTTTATCATTCGGGCTGTGGTAAGATTGATTATGTTACTAAGTGAACCAAAACCGGAAACAACAAATGCGTACTTCTTGATAAATCAAGTGATGCTATGACTAGAGCTTACAAATTTTAGGAAAATTCGACATGAAGGTAATAATGAAATCATTTTGGAAGATAATGCATAATTATGGATGTATTGTATAAAAGTGCATGCAGAACTTCCAATCTTCACTCCTGCACCGCAGTTAGTGTTTGATGTGATATGTCAGATTCACATCTACTGACTGAGCAATTCAACTACTGACCAAAAATATTTGACATGCAAAACTAACAAGTGTCAGTGTTTCGTACTACTGCCTCATAGAACCAGGGATCCAGGTATTATATGACCTTCCGGCGACTGTTTAATTAGATTAGATTACATTACAGTGTGGAAACAGGCCCTTCAGCCCGCCGAAGCGTAACCCACACATACCCCTAACCTAAGACATTGGTCAACTTAGCATGGCCAATTCACCTGACCTGCACATCTTTGGACTGTGGGAGGAAACCGGAACACCCGGAGGAAACCCACGCAGACACGGGGAGAACGTGCAAACGTCACACAGTCAGTCGCCTGAGGTGGGATTTGAACCCGGGCATCGGGCGCTGTGAGGCAGCAGTGCTAACCACTGTGCCACCGTGCCGGCTGCTTTCATGTTTTCCCACCAACCTTAAAGGCGTTAAGGTTGATGCGGTGGCTATGCTAAGTTGCCCTGGAGTGTGCATGGCAAAAGCATTAGCCATAGTAAATGCAGTGGTTCGAGGTGTGGATGCAATGTCCTTGGAGGGCCAGTGCAGCATCCAACGACATTGATCTGCACTGCAGGTATTCTTTGGGAATAATTTGGAAAGAATGTGAGGGATAGTTAAATGCCAGATATGTAATACTTTAGATTGGGGATGGTTTGAAGAATATTAGGAATTAGTGGTTCCTGAGCATGTAATTCCACGCAAAGTGCAGAAATCTGAATGGCATGTGAGAAAGAAGCAGGCAACAAATGGCATGCTGATATTTGTGAAGAGAAAAATCGTATTTCCTTCTACTAAATTTCTGCCTTTGGGTTGGTAGTAGCATCAACTTGAACATCCGTTGCTCCTATATCTTATTAAATAAGTTAATGAACCAAATCATGCTGCACTGTTCATTTATCTGTATACATTAATTGGCATAATTTCGATACTGTCAACAATCGAAAATATCGCATTCCTGTTTCCTGTGCACTTATCTGTGAGTTAATTAAACTCATAATTCCTTCAGTGAAGGCCGTATGAAACTATAAATTACACTCACTTTCACGCTCCCGCCATTGAGGATAATTGTTTCCGCCTTCTTGCACTTTCATTGTTTATTTTCATTTCGAACTTTACTTATCTTGCCTCTTACATGATCATCTTTTTATAAATAGTCAGTGCATCCTTACATATATTTAATATATTTAAGAAATTTATTTAAAGTTTCTATTCTCCACAACACTATATTTTCAAAAGGCATTTTCTTGGTTCCAAAACAATCCAAATCTGAGTATAATAAACTATCACAAGCAAACTAATATGAGAAAAATTGATTGGGCAAAACCAGCGGAAAAAATGCACTTGAACAATTCGCAGAAAGAATTCAACGATCAACTTTATTTATGTCGTGTGAAAGCATACAGTAGCTACTATTTCCTCAGAAACAAAGTTATGCGCATACTACGTTTCCAATCTCGTTTGGAGAATAACATCTAGCTAAAGCAATGACAAGAACTTCGGCTTGAATGTTGTATTTCTGTCTTCGACAGTGAAGAGCCAGTTGTTTGCTTCAGTTTGACAAGAAGGACCTCTACCAGAATTGTGTCTGGCAGACTCATTTGCGCAACAAAACAATAGCAGATTTAAAGATGAGTCTTTCTCATTTAGGAACGGCATTTTTGCATGTAAATTGCTGGATTATTATCGACTACATTGTTCCGCAGTTTAACATTCGTTCAATATTCTGATTTTTTGCTACAAGCGAATGAAGTTATGATTTTTAACAGTCTTGAAAAGAAATAAAGTTTGCACGTATTAAACAAATCGCATTATTTTCCTGCATTTAGCTCAACCTGTAGAAATAAAATCAAAATTGATATTGTCATGTTTGCTTTAAAATTTAAGAATTAGACTTAACGGATATATCAGCAAAGCATAGAACTGTTCTCGGAATTTACGTTGTGTTACTGCATAAATAAATGTGTTTGTGCAGCAGCTGAGCAGCTGAAGCATGTTTGCACTTTCCTGAAAAATAAACTTAGGGTCAGAAAACCCAGTAATTTTATAATTCTTTATAAATCTGTGGCAAAAGATTTCCACAACATAGATCATCCACAAAAGGATGAAATTCCCAGAGATGGAGAAGAGCAAGATGATAGATTTTCTTCGGCTTTCCATCTCTCTATCCTTCTTATGTTCGCCATTGCCCTGGGTATGAAGTCTCCTTCTGGCTCTACTTGCCGCCAGAATATGACGAACAGTCACAGTATTGAACAGAACAATCAGAAAAAACGGGAGGCAAGGAGTTACAATTCGATCGAACCAATCAAATGCAGTCCACATAAGTGAAGTATAACGTATCTTCTTAATTCGGCAGTACCATGGTATGTTGTCAGCGATGTAAATTGGCTCATGCATAAAATACCATGGGATATTAATAGAAAAAGCTAAGGCACAAACCGTTCCAATTACCACAGCTGCTGTTTTCTCAGTGCAATATTTTGTTTTCAGTTTCTGGAAACAAATTGCAACAAGCCTATCAAATGTGAAAGTCACAGTTAACCATATTGAACTATCTCTACATGCATAAATTAATGCAATGCTGAAACTACACACTGGAGTAATGGACAGGAAACTGCCTGGAAAATAAATAGCTGGAATTCTGTTTAATAACACTGCAGTGATAATGACCAGGAGATCCGTCACTGCCATGAACACAAGATACCTCGTGACACAGCTTGACAGCCCACACCTTCCACGGGACAGTATCACGATCGCCATGATATTAACTGAAAGGGAATTACACACAATTTATTTTCAGCGTATTAATTGTTCCAAGTGCATAGCTACCATATATCTCATAAGTCATTCTACATTTCATTCAATGCCAAAATAGGTTCCAGGACATTCACTGTTTATAAACCCAATGTCCAAACTTTGACAGTTCAATAAAAAATGCACCTACCATATGCCACTAAAACCGATTACAGACATAAGAAGGATGAAACACAGCACAAATATAGAGGGAAAGAAACGCAAAAAAATGAATTAAAAGGTATAAATTATTGAAACAGTTAATGTTAGAATTGTTAACTAAATACATCGAAATGTATTTCATGAAAATTAACGACAATGAATTGAAAGAGACAGCAATCAAAGACATAAAGAATTGAACAAAGATTGTCTCTGTTTTGCAGCCCATGACTAAGGTTGACAAACGTTCCACATAGGGCTTTTGACTGACACAAGATGGTCGAAAGGGTTTGAAAGCTCCATGTAGCAGATGTTTACAAACATACTAGCAATCTCCATACAGAGATGCTGTATATAAAAAAAAAACGAAGGTCCAGAAAAGAGCATAAAATATTTCACGTGAGAATGATCATTAGGGAATTTGGAGTGTGACAAATAGGAAGTTCTAAACATATAAGTGTTTTTAGAAGGGACATTTTTGAAAGGCCCATTTGAGCCACAGTCCTACATTTATAATTTATTAAAAGGCCAACGGAAAAGTTGATTCTGTAGTATTCCGAAATATTTGGAATTTATAAAATAGAAGTGGCATCAGCAAATTAATCTGAGAAGATTAGTTGTGTTTTGAAGAAATGTTTGTCAGCGATAAAGAAGCACGTTAGCCTAGTCTTTAACACAGCTGCCTGAGAGCCACAGGGACCCACGTTCGATTGTAGCTTCGGTAGACTGTCTGTGTGCAGTTTGCAAATTTTCCCCGTGTCTTCTTGAGTTTCATTTGTGTGCTCAGGTTTCGTTCCACAGTCCAAATATGTGCAGATTAGGTGGATTAACCATGCTAAATTGCCGATAGTCATCAGGGATATGTTGAATATATGTATTGCTCAGTTAAATTGCAATCCAATATGGTAAGATAATGGTTTAGTATGGATTGTTATGCCATATAGAATGTTCGCAAACAATAGCGGTGTTATTGTTATTAGGGCGATAAATGAATAAATCGCGTAAACACAAAGTCGAAAAGACATGAAGCGGCAGTGCAACGTTGTAAAGAGAGTGGTCACGATTGGGAAGAGATCAACAATCGAACTTTATATGAAGAGGTAGATAATCCAAAGATCGCAGAAGATTGATTCAGATTAAAATACAAAATTACAAAATCCATAGTGAAGATTTAGATATGTACCCAAGTTAATTGTGCAATTCAAACAATACTGCTAAATTTCCTTGATAAAGCTCCAAACTGATTGAATTGCACCCTTATGAGTGGAAATTGAACAAATGCTTAATATTACGAAAAGGAATACAGATTAGAATAGTAACAGTAAAATATGTATTTAATAACTGAACGCTGATTTAAAATTCAGTAAGAGCACACGAATTAGAGGGTTTGGTGCTTCAACGGCAAGTTAGAAGAAGTTTTTTATCTTTCAGGTTGAAGTGAAAGACGGGTTGTTTTATCTTTGTCAACTGCATCACAGAATTGCAGTGACTGTATATTGGAAGTTATGTAATGACAATTGGTAGAAGTTAATATATTTTCGAATCTTTTGTAAAAAAAAAAGTAGTTGATTGGGAATATAAATGATCTTTCATAATTTGGAATAATTCTTTATGATAAGTGAACATCCAGTTCATTGTTCCCTAATGATATGCAGCCACCAAACGTCTGGGAATTAATTTAACTAATTTCAGAAGAGTTACTGAATGTTTGGCGTTTCACATAGGTTATGAGTTCAAACCAATTATAAACAGTGAATACGATATAAATATCAGGAGTGGGATAAAAATAAATATGCAGTGAAAAATACCATTCAGCTCTTAAAGTCTTTTCCACAATTCAGTTAGATCATGGCTGATCTCTGACATAATTGCAGAGAGATGTCTTGACCCCAGAGCCTTTTCTACGTTTGCTCAACAAAAACAACACGTTTATCTCAGGTTTGGCTGTCTGTGGAAAACAGTTCCAAACCTTTAACATCCTATGAGTGTAAAGATTCATCCTAGCATCGCTCATGAACTTTAGGATATGCCCAATATCTCGAAAATTCCCAATGAGTAAAATAGATTACTTTTAACTATCTTATATTTCTCTGCCAACATTTCATTGTCATTTAGTTTTATCATCTCGGGAATCTACATTTAATTAATTCATATGTCGCATTTCATGAGATTTGGTGGAATTGTCTCGCAAAAAATAATTGGAAGCTTCATTTAGAAACAGACATGAGTCATTTGATGACTGGAGTGCCTTCGGTGTCCCCAAGAAGTAGGTGACTTATTTGTTGGTGTTTCGAATTACATATTCTTATTGAAGTTCCATGTTCTTTGATTTCCTTGTGTGACACAAATCTGAGTGATCAGTCCACCAAACTTGACCGACTCAAAACATTTTTCAGAGAATCGTTTAATCTTCTACATTATGCAACAGAAGGTAGAACAAATTTGGACAAATGGAACTGAAGCATCAAAATCCAAAAAGACTCTTATCTTGGAGTGTTTATATTGCGAACATATAATCTGTATGTCCAAGTTTGCCCGTATCCTCTTATGAGGATTTCTGCGTGTGTCACTATTGCAGACAGAATATTTCAACTGCAGTCACTCTCGATGGGCATTTTGCTTCGTCTCAAGTTCATACTGAAAACTCATTCAAACACATTATCAATACGGGCGGATTATTGTTCTCTCTGTTCAGGAAATAGATAATTCTAATACATTGTATATTAGCATTTCATAATTATACACGTCTAAGTTAAATGTTCACCGTTATTGCAGTTCGACACTTTCACAACTTTAATGTTATCATGTCAAATTGTATGAAAAACTTCTTATTCTCTTTATGTCTAATTACATTCCTTCTATTTATAATTTATTGCCTTCATTGATCGGCACTGTCGGGACAAAGACTATTATGCACAGCATTAATTTTACGTGAAGTAACCCAATCAGATTGTTCATTAAACTGACGTTTTCAATAAAATCCTTTTCACATTATTCAACACAACCTCATACTGTATTCAATGATACATTAATATATTAATCTGACCTTGAAGAAAACGTTGCCAAAAAAGAAAAAGAAATCATCTAACCTTTACAGAAGGGAACAATCCGCACCATTTTGATGCGCTCTGAGCATCACGTTTTTTGCAACTTTACCAACTTCCAATTCTCTGCATCACAGAAAAATAAACACAAAATGCTGGATGAGCTCAGTGCTGGATATAGCACTCGTGGAGACAGAAACAGAGTCAATGTTTTTAGTCTCATGTTGTGTTCCTCAGAACTCCTGTGATACGTTGTAGTATTGGATAAATTCCAGAACCTTGTTAAATAAAAACCACTTTACCTGGGATAGCAATAGTTGCAAGTGCAGTGTAGTAAATGGCGTATGCAGGACCTCTTGGTGGAGCATGCATTTCTTTGAGAAGTAACAATGTCCGCTTTTTGTTCCTTATGCATCATGTTGAATTTCCAAGGGATCCTATTATACCTGATGCTGTGCCACTAGAGACATAAGTAGATGATATCACTATTGATGTCGTTTACATTAAGTGACAAAATTCAGACTCATATGCAATTTACTTACTGCCATTCAGCAGCTCGATTTACTTACATCAATACAAATGCTGGTTACAATTATTGTAAATGGAGATGTTGACGAAATCATTGAAGTAATTCTGTTAAAATCGCATCATACCAGGTTATATTCCAACAGGTTTAATTGGAAGCACGAGCTTTCGGAGCGCTGCTCCTATATCACGTGTTTGTGTAGTACAAAACTGTAAGATACCCAATTTATAGCAAAGTGTACAGTATGATGTAACTGAAATCATACATTGAAAAGTACCTTGATTGTTTGTTAAACCTTTCACCTGTCTGAATGACCATGTTCGTTTCACTTCTTCCATACATTAAGCACAAAACCTTTTTTAAAAAGTTTCATTCTCAGATTAACTTTAACAATTGGTGCCAGCACACATAATATGTTGAAGGTGTTTGCCCCCTGTGAGGGTGTGGGGGTTTGTAAATGTCTGTGAGAGAGACCATATGTGTGTCTGTGTGTGAGTGAATGGGGTCGATGTCTGCAGAAGGGTGCATGTGTAAATGTGGGAATGTGTGTGTCTGTAGGAGTGTGTATGTGTGTGTTTGTGTGCGTATCCGTGTGTAGGAGTGTTTGCGTGTGTGCGTGGTTCTCGTTGAGGTCCTCCCTGTGATAGCGAACTCAGCTATCAGCCTGTGCTCGGCCACTTTTCGTTGCTGCTTGTCCCGAAGTCCGCCTTGGAGGCTGGTCACCCGAAGGTCCGAAGCCGAATCTGCTGGACCACTGAAATGTTCCCAAACTGGGTGGGAACACTCCTGTCTGTTGATTATTCTGCGGGGCCCATTCATCCGTTGTAGTAGCCTCTGCTCAGGGCATTATTTCGAACAGCATATGATATAGACAATGTTAGCTGACTCCCATGAGTATCTACCACATACATGGTGGGAGATGTCCCCAAGCATAATGATACCCTCCATGTCCACATTTGACACATCTTGCAGCGCCTACCGTGACAGGGTTGTATGGACTTGTCCTGAAAGCTGGGCAGTTTGCTACGAAAAAAGTTCTTTTTGAAGCTTGATGGTTGTTTAAAGGCAAGCAGTGGAGGTGTGTGGAAAGTCTTGTCGAGGTGCTCATCCACATAGATAATGTTTTGCATGCCGCGAAGATCCTGGCGTAGGTATCGTTGCGGCATGTGCCTGTCTCCTGAGGAGGTCATTGTTGTTCCTTGCTGTGGCACATTGGAACTGGCGGTCGATGAGTTGAGCATCGTAACCGTTCTTATCAGGGCATCCCTGAGTACTTCCAGGTACCAGTCACGTTCCTTCTCATCTCAACACTTCCGGTGTACATGATAGGCACCTTGAAATGCTCATGGATGCCCACATAATAACGGGATACGATGCTCAACTCATTCACACACTCATACACACACACACACACACACACACACACACACACACACACACACACACACACACACACACACACACACACACACACACACACACACACACAAAAGCCCATATGCATGCATACACATATGCGTTTGTGGGTTGAATTTGTACTTGCAGAGTTAACTTTTCCTTTGCTGAAAAAATGCATGAATCCAAGTAAGGCGCTGTTACTTTTTTTTTCTTAAGCTTAGAATCAGTCTAAACGTTTTGGCATAGACAACAGCACACGGGGCGAACACCTTCAACACATTAGCAGGGCTGACACCCATTGTTAAAGTTAACCTGAGAATGTACCTTTTAAGGTTTAGTGAATTACATACAAAAGAAGTGAAACTAACAAGGTCATTCTAACAGACGAAAGACTCAAAATACCATCAAGTTTTTTTCAAAGTATGATTTCAATGAATGATTTCAGTTACATCACACTGTAAACTTATGCTATAAATTCTTTGTCTTACAATTGTGTATTTCACAACCACCTGAAGGAGCAGTACTCCGAAAGCTAGTGCTTCCAATTAAACCTGTTGGAATATAAACTGGTGTTGTGTGATTTTTAACTTCATACACCCAAGTCCAAAACCGACATCTCCAAATCAAAAATAATATGCTGGTTAACTTCGGTATTACAGATTTTCCTTTCCGCTTATTTTCATGAAGTATAATGCAAAAAATGGAATTTTATGATGTGTTATAAGAAATCTTTGCTGTCCGAAAGACCTAACTCAGTTCAGACATCCCCGTTTTTAATCAATAGGTGAATTCAAACTCCCAGCAAAGATCTACATTTATATACACTCTGAAACGGCCCAGCAATTTTGTAGACTGTCGTTAGAAAGGAAACAAAGGTAAAGACTGACAAGCGAACGAGCCAGATACTGGGCATGTGATCTGGACCAAATGATTTGTGAAGTTCTTTGTCTTACAATTGTGTATTCCACAACCATCTGAAGGAGCAGCACTCTGAAAGCTAGTGCTTCCAATTAAACCTGTTGGACTATAACCTGGTGTTGAGTGATTTTTTAACTTCATACACCCCATTCTAACACCGACATCTCCAAATCAAAAGTAATATGCTGGTTAACTTCAGTATTACAGATTTTCCTTTTCTCTTATTTTCATGCAGTATAAAGCAAAAAAAAGGGAATTTTATGAAGAGTTATGAGAAACCTTTGCTGTCCTAAAGAGATAAATCAATTCAGACCTCCCCGTTGTTTAATCAGTAAGTGAATTCCAAATCCCAGCAAAGGTCTACATTTATATACACTCTGAATCGGCCCAGCAATTTTGTAAATTGTCGTCAGAAAGGAAACAAAGATTAAAACTGACAAGCGAAAGAGCCAGATGCGCATTTTTATATTTGTGCTAATGTTATGAAGTCTATTTTAAAGATTCTTACAATAACCTCATCAACACTCCTTCAGAATGGTATTTGAAGTTAAGGCTGTAACAGACTTTTAACAATCCCATTATATTAGATTAGATCTTAGTGCAACGGGAAGACAGATGACGACACAACGACATGTAATCTGTGGGTATGGTTTTCGAGTTTGGTGATGTTGTACTCCGTATTAAAAAAAAACTCATGGATTCAGAAAAAAACACAAAAAGTGCAACTTCTCCTTTTAGACCCTTATTATTAAAGATTTAGCCAAGCATACAGCAAATTGAACGATCAGAATTAAAAACGATTTGGAAATCCATTGTCTAGTCGGACGTTGTTTGGAGTCATGAATGGCATCGCTGTCTGTCTCAACGTCCTTAAGATCACATGTCAACAAAGCGACTTGTCACCCAAATCAATAAGTTGCGTACCACAGGTGCATTTATCTGTGATTTTATCGAGAGCAAGGATGAACACATCGTAATTGTGCCATGTGGTGCATGTATTCACAATAAGGTGTTAACGAGTTTATCATGAACTGTGACAATTGAATCAATGAGGATAGACGTAGAGGGGGTCCAGTAGTAAGAACTGCACATTCATCAGGCACTGCAGACTGCAGGAAGACTATCTTCATGTGTGGTATTTGGTTTCCTCGGCCAATTTCCTCACTAATTTATGACTTACAAACATTGATCAGATGTTGCTGGTATGAATAATGTTGTAAAACATGTATAGTGTGATACCATTCATGTTATCATCTCGTTGATCATCGTGACAACTTGTCTGTCTTTTTTATTCTATAAATGCTTCTATCCACCACCTAGATCATTATTCTCGCATAAATAAATCCATCAATATGTGCAAGAATATATTCACGCAACCAACATCTCTGGTCCAACAAAATCACCATTATATTCAATGCGGACTTCTTCATGTTATCCACTGTACAGTTCTGATAACCAGTTTGCGATGAAATTTCGTATGTATTCCACACATATCTACAAAACGTCATCTTCCCGTGAGAGCATTCAGGGTCTGAGACAAACATTATTTTTTTTACCACTTCCTCCCTTTACTTTTAAGTGACTTTCTCTTTCGGCTTGTGAGCATGGTCTTTTCCATCATCATGCGTTTTTCCAAGTCTTCAATCTTGATAAAACTGCTCGAATAATTGCTTCACTCCACAAGTACTCTGTGTTCCTATGTTCTGGCCTGTTCACACAATGCTGCAACTGGCGCTCTCTTCTTTAATCTAATAACTCCAAGTTTTGACTGTTTAAGGTATTATTCATCCACACATTTTCGTTTTATATTATTAGCTTTGCCACATATTGTCTCCCTGAAAAGCTTTCAGGCGTATTGGGTTTTCGCTGGTACAGAGCAGCAACCGATGCAGTTTTAAACAAATAAATGCATGACATATTTTGCACAGATCCCAGTGTACTAACGATTCTGAAGGTATGAAGAAAACTCAAAGGCATTGAAATCAGGCATTACAGACGTTTTGAAAAATTGGAGAGGCACACAGGTGATGAAAATTTCTGTCTTTGTAGCAGTCGTATGATCTCCAGAGCAAATTTGAGGAAGTAAGGATAAACGTAATGTGACCATTCTTAGAGCGACAGGGAAATTGAGATTCCAACATCATTAGACCTGCATTATATTAATACATATTCGAGTGTGAACGATGCCCCTAAACATTCAGATCATTTGAAGGTCGTTGTAGTGGAAGTAAGGGAAATACAAATATATTAAATTAAATTGGGAATATATGAAATAAATGTTTACAATCGGTTTCACCTCGCAATGGAGATGACATGAGCACAACTTCCATTTGTGCAGTATGTTGCAATATTCTCAGCGTCTGAAAGTAAAACATTAGAAATGTTATCAGAAGGCAATATTTGGAATAATGGAGAAAACAGAACACAACAACAAAAGGATAAAAACTAAGCTAAATGACAAAACTAAAAGAAAGCTTTGTAATTAACAGGATAATAAAATGTTTACGCAATGGCATGACAGCAAAGGTAAATACCTATGGAGAATAGGAAAAAATACAAATGTTTTAAAAATGTGGTGAGGACTGGATTGCTAAAAACAAGCATTCAGAAGGCAAACAGTACCAATGCAATTAAATGTTGAAGGTGGATAAATTACATCGACTCACAAAATGTGAATGAGACGTTATCGACAAGAAACCACACCCACCACAAAATATTACAAGGAGATGGACTAGTTTTAATTTTTTTTCTTTATCTGTCCGCAGTGTACATTGCTGTGTTCCAGATGCAATTTGATTGGTCTAACTTTAGGCTTTAAGAAAACTAGATTTCATTAATTGAGCACAGCTAAACGATAAAGGGCAAATTCACACAAAGCTATAGACTCATCGAAATGTACAGCATGGAAAACGACCCTACGGTCCAACATGTCCACGCTGACCGAATATCCCAGCCAAATCTAGTTCCAACTGCCAGCACCCATCCCATATCCCTCCAGACCCGTCCTATTCATATAACCAAGTCCAACGGGTTTATTTCAAATGACGAGCTTTCTGAGCACTGTCCCTTCATCAGTCTAAGTATAACAAAAACTCTCCAGATTTACAGGACAAAATAATGTGAAATTTAACGATTAATTAGTAACAGTTCCAATATAGACAGCATCTCATTGACACAGCCTTTCGTGAAACAAAGTTGATGCAAACTTCTAATAAAACCCACACAATCCCAGGAATCCCAGGCTCCATTCATGAATTGAGTGGGAATATCACCAATAATCATTATTTCCACATTCCGTGTGGTGAACGGTCCATGAGACATAACATGGAGCAAGAACGTGACATCAGTTTTGCCGAATATACTTAAGACAGGTTGAAAGCCAAACTTGTCTCCTGAAGTCGACGAATCAATTTGAATACATGCTGCTAAACATATATCCATGTGTGACTAAAAATCAACGGGCCATTGATGTACAACTCACAATTAATTAATCCAGAAATGGTTGGCTATTGAGATGTGGCTGGAGTATCTTTTTTCATAACAAATGGCATGAAACTTAATTTGTTGAGGCCATTCTGCGTCACAAAAGCCGAAATTGTGGACATTTTGTTGGATAAAGGGACCTGCTAGTTTCCTCTGAGATTATGTAAATTAGAAATATACGTTGCTTGTTCAACCTTCTCAATGAAGTTTTCCAAACGTGGAATAGCTTATGAATCAGGTTTTGAAAATGCATTGACTTCGTGGTAGTGTACACATATCGCTGGGTACCATGTGTTGTCAGTGTAATTATTATGGATCGGCTCCAGTAGCTGCAACTCGCGCTGATTATGTTGCCTTTGAGCACGTGTTCAATGTCTTTTTGACCCTGCGCCAACTTTACATGGTTCTATTTATAAGGATCTTACTTAAATGGAACAGCGTTTCTTATATCTATATAATGCATAATTAGATTGGTACGTCCTGACATGTTCACACGTGATCGTAAGAAGTCTTTCAGGTTCTTACAATTTTCTTCTGAGAGGTAATTCAATAATCTATGCCAAATTTTTAGAATGTATTCAATATCCAATATAATGTGAAGAATGTCCAATTCATAATCCTCTAAACTGGGTATCCACTCTGTGTGATAACCATTAACACATTCTCCTTTTGCTTTTCCTCCTTCTCACAATACATTTTCAGCATAATTACACTCTGTGAGATTTCATTCTAACTAGCATTCTTATCAAATTTTTCAAACCACTCAAGCTCCTTTCGATTTGATAAAGACGACCAACGCATGCTTTTTAAAATTCACCCACCACTGGAAGTAACATTGTTGCATGAAACAAATCCTGATTTTCGTTTGAGTTTCCACTTAGTTCCTGTTTTTCAACTTTGTTGCAATTCAGTTAATTTCTTTCATCTAAAAATGTCCAATTGTTCTCCATCTATTCTTGTATCGCCTGAACTACTTGATTCAACATGGTCTCTAATAATTTGACATCAACTTTCTTATTATTAGGTTTTTCCTCCGGCTTCAGTCCATGATTTTGAGATCTTAATATCTCATATTCAATAAAATGTCAGAATATATTGCTTTTAATGTATCAGTTGCCTGACCTTATTCTAACATTTCAAACACAGTAGCAGTGATAACACCTCTGATACAGCGTATCATTATCATTCCTGGAGCCGACATTTCCCCCAGTACTCCTGTTACCACGTCTCTACTTTCCACCGGACACTCGAATCTCACTTGACATAATGGAGCACTTCTCATTTCAGCATGAAATCCACATATTACCACTTTTTGTTCCATCAATAGCCCTTCTGAATGTCGTATCTCTTCATCCGTCAACACCAACGTGTTACATGTTCCTGTAATCCTTAAAATTATAATGTCTTCTAATGTTCTTTAGATATGCAAGCAATCCTTTCCCTAGCAAGATTTTTTTTAAAAAAGCTCTGCCACTTTCTTCTGAAACAACCTCCAAAGTAAATCTAACTTCTATTGCAGAATTTTAATCTCCACTGTGCTTTCCCTTCCAACATCAACAAACGCACTGACTTATCCTGTTTTATTGCATCCACCTTCTCAATGCTTTTTTTTTTCGAAACAATTCACACTGTGATTTCATGCAGCCGACTCTATTGCAGTGAAAACACTGGAGCTTTTTAACTTCTCTTTTTGCTTCTTTCGTTTTCTTTTCACCCTGTGATAATCTATCTGCATTGACTTCAGTGAGTTCTATCTTACCCTTTCCATCTGAGGATTTCATTTTTTCCATATTTTATATCCCTCACACATTGTTTGATTTGTTCAAACTCAAACTCCATTTGAATCGGCTCACTCCTTCGATTCTTGCAACGTTACGTTGGCACTGACTCATATGTACTTTAAATGACCTTCTTCATCTCCTGGTACTTTCTAAGTACCTCCTCTGACAGTTATGCAAATACATCATGAGCTCTACCGACCACTTTTTCTGGGATTAACAAAATCCACAAGGTCACCAGCCACGTCACTTGTTTGGCCAATTCCTGAAATTCAATGAATTAAAAAAGCTCCTTACCCTTCTTGTCAAATTTAGGAAATGCTTGGACATATGCCTTTGGTGACAATTGGTTCATTCATCTTCTCTGTCTTCCTCATTATTCGTACATTCTGCCTTCATCTCTATCCTTTGAAGTCGACTTTCCTGTCTAGACCGCAATTTCTGAAGTTCAAACTCTCTGTCTCTCTCTCGTCGTTTCTTCTGCTCAGGCCTTCGTCTACTATTCTTTTTGTTCAACCAGTGTTATTCTTTCTTTGTCTTTCTTTTGTACTGCCAGGGCTATTCTTTCCTTTTATTTTTGATCTGTTTTTCATCCTATTTCAACCTTTTCCAGCGCTATTTCATTTTTAAGTTGTTTCATCAGCAATTGAATTCTAGCTATTTCGAAACATTTCAATGGCATTTCCACCAAGTACAAATGCTGAGCTTTTAGTGTAATTTACCTCCCTCTTGAAGGAGACAAAGTCAATCTCAACTCCAGTTTGTCTTCCAATTTCAACAGCTTTGTCTTGCTCTTTTTTGTATAATTCCCGAAGCTAATTTTATAATCCCACAAAACTCTTTGTGTCGGACAGAAACATTACAACAAAGCACAGCCTTTCGAACCAAATAAATTCAGACCCTGAAACAAAAGAAACTAACTCTGCCACTCATCGCCTTTGAGACCAATAACCACACATCCAAATTGAAATTGGAGAATTTTCGCGAGAGGTTGTCACAAATTTTTGTAGATAATAGCAAACCTCATCAAAAAATCTTAAGAATGGAGCCAAGAAAATACCTATTTTTTTTAATTTTACAGATAGATATGAAGTATCTCGTCAAATCACTTGATGGTAGAATATGGAACATAGCACATTACAGCACATTACAGACCCTTCGGCCCTCAATGTTGCGTCGATCATTGAAACTAACTTGAAGCCCATTTAACCTACACGATTCCATTCTCGTCCATATGTCTACCCAGTTACCATTTCATGCGCTTACGTTTGGCAAGGTTACTACAGTTGCAGGCAGTGTGTTCCACGCACCTACTACTTTCTGAGTAACTAAACTACCTCTGCCATCTATTCTAGAGTTATCACCTCTCAATTCAAAATATGTCCACTCTTGTATGCCAATGCTATCTGAGGAAAAAATGGCTGTCACTGTCCACCCTATCGAATCCTTTGCTTATGTTCTATGTCTCAATTAAGTCACGTCTCAACCTTCTTCTCTCTTACGAAGTCTCAAGTCCCTCAATCTTTACCTATATGTCCTTCCTTCCATATCAGGCAACATCCCAGTGAATCTCCTCAGAACGTTTTTCAAAGCTTTCATACCCTTTCTATAATGTTGTGACCAGAGCTGTGCGCAATATTCCAAGTGTGGCCGCACCAGAGTTCTGTGCAGCTGCAGCATGACCACATGGTTCCAAAACTGAGTCCGTCTAACAGTAAAAGCTACATAAAATATGCCTTCTTAACCACCCATTCAACCGCGGTGGCAACTTTCAAGGATCTGTGTACTTAGACATCGAAATCTTTCAACTCATCTACTCTGTAAAAAAATACATTCACCCAGCACTCTGAATTCTATTACTCCTTCCAAAGGGGATCACCGCACACTTAAGCATTCTCAACTCCACTGGCGACCTCTCAACCAAATTCGTTAGATTATCAATGTCCCTCTGTTAACTACAACATCCTTCCTCACTATCCACATCTCTCTGTAACTTCGTGTCATCCGCAAATTTCCTAACCCATTCATCTAGGCCTTCATCTGCGTCATGTATTAAATGTCAAACACCAGTGGACCCAGAATAGATTCTTATGTTACACCATTAGAAACCCAACTCCACGATGAAGATTTCTCATCAAACACCATTCTTTGCTGTCTTTCAACAGTCCAATTTCTGATCCAAACTACCACATCGGCCTCGAGTCCATGCCTCCGTACTGTGTGCAATAGGCCACGTAGAGTAACTTAACGAATACCTTCCTGAAATCCTTGTACACCATTTCAAACGTTTTTCCCTCATCAACCTGTTTGTTCACCTTCTCAAAGAACTCAATAAGGTTTGTAAGGCATGACCTACACTTCACAAAACTGTGTGATTATCCCTAATCAACGATTGTTGTTCTCTAGTCTTCTGGCACGATTCCTGTAGACAAAGTGGTCATAAAAATCAAAGCCAAAGGCTCGGCAATCTTTTCCCTGCCTTCCCCAGAGTATCTTCGTATAAATCACGTTTGGCCCAGGAGACCTATCTATTTCTTAAACTTTCCAGAACTGCTAATATCTCCTTCTTGGAAACCTCAATGTGTTCTAGTATAGTTACCTGTACCTCATTATTCTCCCCCACAACATTGTCTTTTTCAAGTGTCAACGTTGACGAAAAGAATTCGTTTACTGTTTCGCTTATTCCTCTGAATCCAATCACAACTTCCCATTTTTATGCTTGATTGGCCATAATCTTATTCGAGTCTTTCGTTTACTCCAGAAATATATATAGGAGGCTTCAGGGCTATCTTGCAGGGCCTTCTAATGCCTCCTCCTGGCTATTAAAAGCTCTCCCTTTCTGTCTTTCCTTTCCATCAAGCAAGTCTCAAGCGCCCAAGCTGATGTGTCCCATCTCACTCTAACATAAGCCCTCTTCTTTCTCTTAACAAGAAGTTGACGTCCTGAGGAAACAAGAGCACTCGACGTCTTCCTGCCTGCCTGACAGGTACGTACTGATCAAAAATCCGCAGGATTGTTCCTCGACTATGCTCCAAATTCTAACTGTTCCCATCTCCTCAGTTGCCTTCCACATGTCATTCATTCTCAATTTTGACTAATCGCTTCATAAGTGCCTTTCAACAGGCATACAACTTTCCCTGCCGTGCATTCCTTTTCATCACGAAAATAGACATTACCGAATTGTGGTTGTGATCACCAAAATGCTCACCTACTTCCAAATCAAACACCTGGCCGGTTTCACGATCCAGTATCAAATCGAATATAGCCTCACCACGTGTTGGCCGATCTACATATTGTGTCAGAACACCCTCCTTCACACATTGGACAAACACTGACCAATCTAAAGTACTTGAACGGTAGTATTCCCTGACAATATTTGGCAAGTTAAACCTCCATAACAGTTACACTGCCACTCGCGCTCCTATCCAAGATCATCTTTGCTGTTCTATCTTCTACATTTCTGAAACTATTCAGAACCCTGTATAAAACTCCCAACAGGGCGACCTCTCCATTCCCGTTTCTATGATCAGCCCATGCTACTTCAGTTGACGAGTCCTTAAACGTTCTGACTGCAAATGTAATGCTGTCCTTGACTACAAATGTTGCAAACCAACGTCCCACCTCACTCTTTTTCCATTTTCTTTATCCTTACTGAAACAGCTAAATCCCGGAACCTGCAACAACCATGATTGTTGCTGGTCCATCCATGCATCCGAAATGGCCACAAAATCGAGATCCCAAGTAGCAACCCATGCTGCAATTTCACTTACCTCATTCGGATGCTTCTGCCATTGAAGTCGATACACTTAAAACAAGCTGTTGTATGCCGGTGCCTTCTTGAGGTCTTGGAATCTTAACAAGTTACGACAAAAGGTAAGTTACTGAATCATGATTAGCTGAAATGCAAGCAAAAGAAGGAAACATTTAGGTTAACTTAACTGTTGGGAATCTGAACTCAATGACTATTTCTAATTAACTGCTCTAATTAAGCGTTATCCCAAAAATACACCGTTTGGCTCAACGCTAAATTCAGACACGGATTCTTACATGTCGTTCAACATCAGGTGAGATTTCAGAGACTGTCGCTGTTCGGAATCATTTACTAAGGCTTGCGTCGCTTCTGAGATCCCAACAGCATCCAGCTGCTACAGCTAAAAATAAAAACTGGAAAACCTGATTGGAAGAACTGGCCACTCACTATCCTTTGTTAATCTAATTCACGAAAAGCCAAAGGCCTCTCCTGAGGTTTGACTGAGGCAGTCTCCATAACGGCTTCGCCATCTCTGCCTTTCCAACCTCTCTTTAAAAGTCCTCAGGAGAAGATGCGATATTTTTAAATTAAAGTTTCATCATATCGCCTAAAACTTTGAAACTTGGCCGTACTCTAATTTCGAAATTTAACTTTTAGGTCAGCTTTCCATAAATATTTAAACATTAGTAGAACTATGTATTGCAGAAAATGTTTCTTGTACACACATGACAAATTCCTCTTGTTTGAAGCCCTTAAAATTATAGTAGTCAATATCAATATTTGGAAAGTTAAATACCTTTCCCATTGCAACAATATTATTCTTGCTGATTACTGAGATATTCTTGAATATTTGTATTCAATTTCCAGCAGACCATTAGTCGGCATGCCCAGAGTTGGGGAGGGGGCATAGAAAAATTCCAATAAGGTGATCATTTCTTCCTTAATTCTCAGTTCCACCAATATAACTTCACCAGACGTTCTCCTTGGACTATCCTTCCTACATCCAACAATAATGTCAGCTTTTTTTAAAAAAATACATTCCCCAACCCTTTCCTATGTCATCTATAAACCAGAACATTAACCTGCTAGTCCTGCCCCTTGTTGAACCACGTTTCTCAAATACGATTGTATCCTAATACAGTATTGGCAATCATACTCTAAATTTATATGAATTATCTATGACAACTGTTGCATTGATATAAACGTTAAAATGTTTCGGACTTACCTTATTCTCGTCCGTGTTTTACGCACCTTGACTGACTACAGCCAGTCAGTAACAGGAAACCTCACAGCCATTGCCATCACCCCCAACATTACCAAAAGCAGCATACTTGCTTCAAATGGGTATAGTCACAGGGGAATCCTGCACTGTCTGCCGACTTCTCCCATCCTCCATAGTGGTATTACATCCACCTGACTGTACATGCGGTGCCTCGAATTTGTTGAGAGGGATTTATGTATCACCTTGGCTTGCTCTCATATAATTTTCACAGCCACCAAATGCAACAGCCACTGATTCATGCATTTCAATCGGATTCACAACCAAGCACACTTCCTGACACCACAGTCAACAGCAACATTGCAATGCCCCCGGATCATCCACATCCGATTGGAAGAGCACGGCACGCTAACAAAAAAACACTTCACGGTGCCTTTAACAATCGATATGCATTTAAATTGCCGTTAAAAAAATAATCCAGTCTTACCGCAGCTAAATTCATATATGAATGTGCTTTGACTGATGATTTTTTGTCTGGAGCCATTTGAGAATACTTTATCCTCTGATTTTACCACGTAATTAAGTTATAAAGAACGAAACACATACATAGGCCCGCCCCCCCTCCGCCATACACTGTGAAGAGAGTGAGAAAAGTTTTGCACCCTGCTTTTCTGGAACGTTTACTTTTAACATAATATAAAACCATAACACATATTTGAATAACAACAAGTAACGACTTATTCATCTGAACGAAACAGTGGGCAAATTACCTAAATTATTAAGAAACCAAATGAATCTCTTCTAAGTAAAAAAAAAGGTAGCTAAGTATAGACCACGCTGTGAATGTCAATTTCTCGCGAGAGGGCTGAAGAGTGTTAACAATGGCAGATAGCAGTTAGGTCTGGGATCTTGTCCTACAGGCCCCTTTTTTATATCCTTGGGGATATCTAGACACTTCTTACAATATGGTTGGCCCTATGTTGTCAAAACCAGCAGGTTTAAATGTAGTAGGTGTTTGTTACATAAGTGCCCGTTTTAAGTCAATTTGCTTAATTCAAAAATCCCTTGCATTGGTAAAATCGTCCTATTAATTGTGCAGCCTTTCAATGCAGATGCATCAATTGGAACTGTCTATTAACTTGCATTTTCAATCTCGAAGTACAGGAAAACAAATACAGCTTTTGAATGGAACACGTGATGATTATCCCTCAGCATTTTGCAAACAAGTTTAAATTCTTTCCCCAATGGACAATTACTCTATCCAACATTGTAACACCTACAAACTTAAGAAAAAAAACATGATGAATATTCAGCGTCATTGTTTTGTTTTAACCCATAACTCCATTCTATTACTAGATCCATATCACATGAATCTTGAGTTACATATTTTATTCCACTTCCGTTTAGATATCACGTTGAGCACTACTGTCTCTCTCCTTTAAAACTCGAGGTAAAGCATCTACAGTGATGCTTCCACAAGTTGAAAAATGTGCAACAAACTGCAAATAAAATGCTTGTAACGCGACTGCCCAACAAACTAATCTGGTGTCCGTATCATTAAATCTTTCCTGAAACGTCAAAGGATAGTGATCAGAATACACATTTGTCTCTGATGCATTGCTTGCAATGTAAGAATTAAAATATTGGAAAACAAACATGTAATTCAACGAGACTGCACAACGAGGAATGTTGAACTTTGTTTTCCTGATGGTTATTTCATTTCTTTGAAAATTCACCAATTCTCAATTCCGCACTCACTCTCCTGCAGCAAAGAAGCTTCAAAACGGACATGGCTCGCATCGGTGCCAACTGTTTTAATCAAAATTGGTGAAGCTAAAATTGATGCAGTGGTCAACACGGCTTTTTAATTCTCGAATGCCTCCTGGTATTGTTCTGTTCACTGACATGTCGTGTCCTTTTTATAACAAAATCATTCATGTCACTATGTCACTAACGTTTGGAGCAACTATTTTTAAAATCACTTCCTTCTTTGAGGATATCCTTGGGAAGTTCTTGAAGGCCTTCGTCTTCATATTCCTTGTCCTCTGTCTGTATCCAAAGTTGTGCCGAAAAATGCCACTTCTGCCTTCGGAATATCTGTATTTGCCACGTTGATGAATAACTTTGCTTTCCGTAGTCTCGCAAAGAGCTCCACTACATGCTCTTCGTGATATTTCCACGATCCCGAGGTATTCTGTGTGGATCGCACAGCTCGTCAATCGTGCAACAACTCTGTACAAAAATCTTAGGAAATCGCTTGTTCAATTTTTATTCCCAATGGAATTACTTCAAATCGATATTGCCGATTTGGACTGACAAAGGCAGGAACATCTCCTGCTTCCTGTGAAAAAAGTACTTGCACGTAAGTGTGAAGTGAGTCCAAAATTATGATGCAAGTTGCTTTGCCTGCTGTCAGCACAATCTTCCAGTCTTGGAATTGGGAAAGTATCAGTTTTAGTCATAGCCTTGATGTTCCAATAATTTACAAGAAAATTCGAACAACATCAGGTTTTGGAAAGAACGTTATTGACGAACTCCACTCACGTTCATTCGTCTCTCCAATAGAAGTCGAAATCTTTGCCACTGGAAAAGCACAGCAGATCAAACAGCTTCCGAGAAGCAGGATAAGCGACGTTTCAGGCATAAGAATTTCGCGAAGAATACAAATAGGCAGGGAGATGAGAGATCAATAGCGGGTGGGACTGGGTCTGGGGAAAGTAGGTGGGAAGAAAATAGGTGGATGTAGGTGGGGGGTTATTTTGATTGGTCAGTGTGGAGGGTGAAGCGAATATCTGAGAAAGACGTTGGAAAGTTTGGAAATGTCAAGTTGATGGTGAGAAGGTGGAGGGTTGGATGTGGGTGAGATTTTGCGAGTCGAGATTTGGAAACCTGTGAAGTCGATGTTGATGCTGTTGGTTGGAGTGTCTCGAGTCTGAATATGATACAGTCTTCTTCGAGGCTGGCTGGTGGGTTTGTTTTGGATGTGGAGGATCCGGAGGAATTCCATGTTCTTGTGGAAGTGGGGGACGGAGTTGAAATAGTTACACACACTGCAGTGAGATTGGTTGGTATGTGCATCCCAGAGATGTTCCTTGAACTGCTCCGTGATTAAGCGCCCTGTTTCCTCGATGTAGTGGAGACCGTAGCGAGAGCAACGGAAGCCTGATAAGGGTAAGGAAGGACATATGTCTTTGATGGTGGGTTGTGATTGTAGGTGGCGGAAATGACTTTCCAGCACATCTTCTCCAATTCGCATAGCTCAATACTCATATCCCACCTCTCCAAATGCAACAAGAATCGAAGAATCTTTCTCCTCACCATCCTAGGCACGAATCTTCAGTTACTTCACATTACTTTCCGCCAGCTCGACCACCTACAGTCAGGCACCACCACCGAAGACCCATTCACTTCCCACCTCCGTCTGCGGTCCACAGAGATGAATCTCTTCATGACAACCTCGCTCGGTGCACAAGTGGTTAGCACTGCTGCCTCACAGCGCCTGAGACCCGGGTTCAATTCCCGACTCAGGCGACTGACTGTGTGGAGTTTGCACGTTCTCCCCGTGTCTGCGTGGGTTTCCTCCGGGTGCTCCGGTTTCCTCCCACAGTCCAAAGATGTGCGGGTCAGGTGAATTGGCCATGCTAAATTGCCCGTAGTGTTAGGTAAGGGGTATATGTAGGGGTATGGGTGGGTTGCGCTTCGGCGGGTCGGTGTGGACTTGTTGGGCTGAAGGGCCTGTTTCCACACTGTAAGTAATCTAATCTAATCTAATCTAAAAAACCCCACAAACTCGTCCTTCCCTCCAGGCACGTTACCTCTCTGCCACAAATGGTGTAAAACTTTCGCCCATATGTTGCCCTCATCAACAAACGCCAACGCCCTGTGGCCAAACACGTCGACTCTTCCTCCCAATTTCCCATGTAAATGCAAGTGCTTGTCTGCTCCACCGCAAGTTTAATTATCTGTTCCTAGAACATATTATCAACACCACACCTCAATCCTTGAGGACATTCTCATTATTCAATTTATTATTAGTCACATCAAAATCCAAAATCATCTGGATTTTTTGCTTACCTCAGAGTGTCAGGAACTAATAAGTGTTTTTCTGATTCAGTAACCCTGCCATGGTATGATTTCAGCATGTTGACATTAGAAACTCGATAAAACATATTCCTAACTCGTATCTGTACCCGATAATGCAATGGACATAATTTCTCCTCAATTTGATAGTGACATCTAAACTCTCAATGGAAGGGATCTCTACCATTGATAATAGCGCAAGTGCTTTGCTCCCCCAGGCAAACAAACGAAGTTTCTGTTTTCGTTTTATCTCCTTCTTACTTCATCAGGTGCTGTGTCATCCTCATGTGTTTTCACACTACTTCATCGATTATGTTTAATCTCTCTCTCACGTCAGATACATGAACCCGCTGTGACGTCTGATTTTGGCTCGATCAAATTTTACTGAATTCATTTTACAGGCCCTCTTACTTCGTATCCGAATACCAGTTCGAATAAAGTGAACTGAATTGTTTCATAGCACGGCGTGGTGGCACAGTGGTTCGCACTGCTGCCTCACAGCGCGAGAGATCCGGGTTCAATTTCCACCTGAGGCAACTATCTGTGTGGAGTTTGCACATTCTTCCTGTGTCTGCGTGGGTTTCCTCCGGGTGCTCCGGTTTCCTCCCACAGTCCAAAAATATGCAGGTGAGGTGACTTGGTCATGCTAAATTGCCCGTAGTGTTAGGTGAAGGTGTAAGTATAAGGGAATGGGTCTGTGTGGGTTGCTCTTCGGAGGGGTGGTGGGTCGAAGTGTCTGTTTCCACACTGTTACGAATCTAAAGGAAAAGTATCAAATATTATATCTGGGATACCTTCATTTGTTTAATCCTGGCAATAAGTCCTGACATGATCTTTGGGGTCCGATGCAACTTTCGAATGCTCGCTGAGATTCAGTATGATGCGAATTTGATATGAAGTGTTTGATTCATACACTATCCATAACCTCATTAAGTAATTTGACAATAAAATAGGACTCGTGCTCGGACTGAATCCCAGTCGGTCGCCCATAACGTGTAAAGAAATCATGCAAACCCTCCACAATTGTTTTGCCCTTTACGTTCTGCAACTGAATTGCCTCCAGAGGTCGGAAGAGGATTCCATTGCGACTAGCAAATACTGCTTCCCATCTTGGGATTCATGATGTGTATTTACATATTCCGTTATATCTCACGTTAAAGGTTCTTCAACAGAATGAATCGCGCAAAGTGCTCCCAGTCTTTATGAATCAGGTCAGACCACACTCAAAACCATTTCAGACTTTGGCCCAGATGATAAGGTTCCACTTGTTTTCACCAGGAGTTAAGTGCATATTCCAGGAGTGGTGCAGCTGGCCCAAACACCCAGTTTTAAACAACAAAGAATTTATCACAGTCGAACTAAAGAAAATAGAATCTCGAATAATATGGCCGATCTGAATATGCAATCGACTCTTTCTCAAATTCGTGATGCTGTTCCAAATACATGCAACATGCCGTAAGCGTTCCCTGGCACAAAGTGTAATATAAAACACAGTTTCTCACAGGAGACAAACGAGAGCAACAGAGGATCAGGATGGAACTGCAGCCTTCGTTCCTCAGTAATTCACTAGTATTCAAAGTTAACACTAGACGAGCACCTGCAAAAAAAAAACGCTTGCTAAAACCAAACCAAACAAAACAAAACCTTTAACCGAGAAACATTTACAAGCATATCCGAACGTCTGCCTTTTCAATCCCTCTGAAACAAAAACATAGAAAGAATGACCTTTTTGAAGGAGCAGCATCGTCACAACTCAGAAATTTTAAGTTGAATAGACATGCAGGGAGGAACACAACAGGGAGCGAGGAATGCCAATTGGATTTAATTGCATCTATTTCAATGCAAGAGGACTGACAGGAAATGGAGATGAGCTGAAGGCGTGGATAGTAACGTGGAACTGGGATATTACACCCTTAATCGAAGTATGTCTGAGGGAGAGACAGGTTTAGCAGCTTAATGTGCCAGGATGCAGGTGTTTCGGACGGGACAGAAGCGAGGGGGGAATTGCATTTTGAATTAAGCACCATAGAGTTAATCAGAGAATAAATAACTGAAGGATCCTCAGGTGAGGTTTTGTGGATGGAGCTGAGAAATAAGCAGGTGATGGTGACATTAATATAGGCCTCCAAATAGTAATAGAGAATTAGAAGAAAAAAATGCAGGGTTACTGGGGAGACCCGTAGGAGCAATCGTGATATCTTATGAGGGGATTTTCATTTTCCTAACATGGACTGGGACTGTCATAGCGTTAAAGGCTTCAATGGAATTTGTAAAGTGCCTTCAGTAAAAGTACCTCAAACGGTATACAGAGGTACTTACTTTGGTAGAGGCAAAACTCGAACTGCTTTTAGGAAAATAAATGGCAAGAGAGATGACAGAGGTAACAGTGGGGTAGAACTTTGGGACGAATGATCAGAACTCTCATAATTTTAAAATGACGATGGAAAGGGACAAAATTGATCCAAAGGCTCTTGGTGTAAATTAGGGCAAGAAGTAATTTTGATGGAAATAAACAGGAGCTTGCAGGGGTTTATTGGAGCAGTGTGGTTCCATGGAATAAATCCTACAGATCGATGGTATTATTTTAGAGTGAGACAACTTGTATTCAAGGTCCCTATGCTCCTATGTGGGTAACAAGCAATGCTGTCAGGATTAGAAAACGATAGATATCAAGAGGAATTCAGTATTTGATCAGTAAAAAAGAGGTACGGCTGATGTAATGGCAGCTGGGGTAAAGGAACCTGGAGGTTTCTGGGGATACAGAAGATAACTGAAGAAGAATGTCAGGAGAGCAAAAAAAGGATCATGATATAGGTTTGGCAGAGAAGAATAGGGTGAATCTAAAGAGATTCTTTAAGTGCAGTGAAGAAAAACTATATTTAGAGAAATAGGAATCCCACAAGGACACAATTGAGAGGTATTTTTGGAACTGCAGAAGAGGTCTCAGGTCCTCAATAAGTATTTACCATGTATGCTTATAGTGGAGAAAGACATGATGACGTCGGAACTTCAGCAAGTTAGTGCTGACATCTTGGGGACAGTTCATATCACAGAAGAAAAACTGTTGAGTTTATTAGAATGTATGAAGTTGGAAAAATATTCTGGTTCTAACCAGTCATATCTGAGAGGCAAAACAAGATATTGTGGGCACCATGGATGTTTTTACTTCATCACTGGCCACGGGTGATGTCCCAGAAGACTGGAGGGTAGTGAATGCTGTGCTCTTCTGAAGAAGGCTGCAAACGAAAGACTGATCAGTAAGACGAACATCTAAGTTCGTTACGTTACTTGACAAGGTTCTGAGAGCCGAGGAAAACATGCATTTGTAAATGCAGTACACAGTTTGTTTCGGAGCTATCAGCATACCTTTGTGTGTGGGAGATCGTCCCACATGTTAGAGTACTTTCATGAAGTCATTAGCAATGTTGGGGCGAAGACGTAACCTATATGGATTTCAATAACGCCTTTAATAAGATTCCACATGGTCAGCTGTTCCAAAGGCTAGATCGCATGGAAGCCAGGGGGATTTGGCAAATCGGATGCACACTTGGTTTTTTATTGTTTGGAAGCAGTGGGTAAAAGTGGAAATATGCTTGTCAGAGTGGACGCCCATGTCGTGTGATGTGGCTCAGGTTTCGGTGCTGTACACATTGCTGCTTTTTATCTAGATTAATAATTTAAACAGCAATGTACACGGTATTGTTAGGAAGAATGCAGATGGCATTAAAATAGTCGGCATTGGGGATAGTGAAGAAAGTTATCAGCACTTATATCAGGACCTTGATTAACTGGGCAAATATTCTGAGTAATGGCAAATGGACTTTAATATATATAAGAGTGGGGTCTTTCATTTTCACAACGTCAAGTCAAGGTAAGCTTTTCATGGTGAATATTAGTGCCTTAAGGAGTGTAGTGGAACAAACGAAGTTTATATTTCATGTGCACGGTTCTCTGAAATTGGAGTGACAGGAAGACAGTGCGATGAAACAGCCTTTTGGTAAACTGTCCTTCGTCAGTCAGGGTATTTAGAAAATGAGTTGGGAAGTTATGTTGCTATTGTACATGACGCTGGTGAGGCTGCTCGTGGCATGTTGTGCTCCGTTTTCGTCACCTTGCTATATGAAAGATTATATTAAACTGTAAATAGTGCAGAAGAAATTTGCAATGATGGTGCCAGCACTCAGAGGTCTGTGAGTACGGGGCGATTGCACAATCTAGGAATCGTTTCTTCAGTGCATAGGAGACTGAGGATGGATCTTATCGTACTATATAAGATCGGAAGAGGTACATACACCAGTTGAATTCACTTGGAGATTTTTTTCCCCGAGGATTGGCAAACGAAGACCACAAGACATCCGTTTAAGACAAGAGGAGAAAAGCATAAAACTGGACCTAAGGGGCAACATTTTTACACAGATGGTGGTACACATACGGAATGATCTGCCAGGAGAAGTGGTTGATGTGGTAAATTAACAACATTTAAAAGGGGTTTGGACAAACACAAGGCAAGTGAAAGTTCAGAACGATATGTGCCAATTGCAAAGAAATGGTATTAAAATAGAAGGACAGTTCGTTTACTATGTACTAGTTTGGAATGAAGGGACTATCTTCTTGCTGTCGAATGCATTCGTGGGTGGACAGTGGTGAAATCATAACATTGATCGCTCCAGGTTTTAGAGAGCAGCGTGGGCCATCCATATTCAGTTCCTCTCAGCGTCCAACAATGTTTCTGACGCTGTAATATATTTCTTGATGAGGACTGACACCTGATTCCCTTATCTCCGCACGACTATGTCAATAACGTTCATAAATGATACTGAATTGCCCGGTCCTCACAAAAGTATTCAACTTCGCTCTTATTTTCATTCAAAGAAATTACCACCGGAGTTTTGTTTTTACATGATATTTTAAACTTTCTCCCCTTTGGGCAATAGAGTGAGACATCCAGCAAATTTATTGTATTTCTTGTCATTCGTTTCATCTCGTCCTATCTCACCTGGACCTTGTTCGTTCATTTTTCCATTGAAGTACAATTATCCCCTGTGCATTATTTCTACTTTCCACTTTTGACGTTGGTGCTATCATGATTCTAAAATTGACTACATTGTTAAATTAATTCCATTTCATATTATGGCGTAATCAACCTTTTTCATTTGTCAGCCTCTTGGCCCGTAATTGGTCACAAAGTCGCAGGTACTTTAATTGCTTTATCCTGTTCTAATCCGGCACTTTAAATTACTCCCTAACGCTGTACTTTCTCTCACTGACACAGAGCACTCTGTGCCAGACGGAAATGTCTAGCTTTGAATATAATGCATTGCAACAATCAGAAATATTTGTCCAGACAGTGTCTAGATGAATTTTAAGCTTGCCAAGACGCTAAGGTATAACAGACTTTGTTGGCAAAGAACGCAGTTATATCATTGATTAAACTTGTCTTATATTGATTGATTAGATAGAATGATTTCGTATTAATTAGATTAAAATTAACTGTGAATGAATGATGTGACAATCCTTATATACTTGTCAAACTCATAATTGCGTTGCATGTACCATGTTTTAATTTAAACACTGACAGTAAAGTCATACAATAATAGAGAGTCAGTGAGTCATAGAGTCCGACAATACTAATACAAGAGCTTAAGCCGAAACTGATGTAAGCCAGCCAAAATGCCCATCTACGGTAACTTCTAACCCTTTCCTATCCATATATTTCGTCAAAAATATTCGAAATATTATTAACATACCTACCTTAAGCATGTCTGCTGGCAGGTCAATCCGTAAGAATACCTCCCTCTGTGATAAAAGTTGCCCCTCAGGTTTTTTTTTCTTTTTAGAGAATCCAGACAGTGTGGAAACAGGATCCTCGGTCCAACAAGTCCACACCAACCCTTCAAATAGCAACCCATCCAGACCCATTCTTACATCATGTTACTTTACATTTACCCAATCAACCCTGAAAAAAAAAACACATGGTCAATTGACCGAACCTGAACATGTTTGGATTGTGGAGGAAAACCCCCGTCAGACAGGGGGAGAATGTGCACACCACACAGAGAAAGTCGACAGAGGTTAGAATCGAATGCGGGTCCCTGGCGCTGTGAGGCAGCAACGCTAAACACTGGGCCACCGTGCTGCACCTTCTGCATTATACTGTTGCTCTCAAATTCTCAATTCCCGACTCTGGGAACAGGAGAGAGTGCATTGACCTTCTGCATGACCTTATACGCTTTTATAAGATCCGCACTCAGGCTCCTACTGTCTGAAGACAAAGTTCTTAGCTTGTCCAATCTGTCCCAACAACTCAGATCCTTTAGACCTGGCCGCATTCTTGCAAATTTCGCCTGCATTTGTTCCAGTTTAAAAACATCTTTGCTATTGTTAGGTTGCCAAAACTGAACGCTTTACTCCAAATGTGTCCTCATCAACGTCCTATTTAACTGCAACATAACTTCCCAATTTGTATATTCAGTACGCTGGCTGATGAAAACCAGTGTGCAAAAGAGTTCTTCATTGCTCTGTTCAGCAGTTCGTCCACTTCCAGAGAATCATGCATTTGAACCCCAAGGTCCCTTTGTTGTACTCCACTCCTTAAGGACCGAACATTCGCCTTTAAATTTCTAAATTGATTTCAATTTCCAAAATGCGAGGCATTACACTTATTGCATTGAACTCTATTTCACAGTCAATTTCTTTAGCAAGTTGAGGTCATTCTGCAAGTTTTGAGTACTTTCCTCAATCTCTACGATACTGTCGATTGTAATATTATCGTCAAACTTACTAATCGTACCTTGTATGTTTTCGTCCAAAACATTGATATAGGTAACAAATAGCAAGCTGCTCAGCACAGAACGGTAAGCCTCAAGATTACTGTAGGCAATTTTATTTGCTGTATCTGAGGAAGGAGAACTGACATTGGATGGAGCCCCAATAAGTTTTACCAGTTTGATTCCGGGTATGGAGGGATTTTCTAATGAAGAAAGCATGAAGAGTTTGGAGTATCCTTGTTACAATAAAGAACAGTGACATGAGGCAGATTTAAATTTGTAGAAATCTTAGCGACCTTGATTGGACAGATACAGAAGTATTGTTTACCTTTCTAGAAGTATGTAAGACAACATGGCATAAGTTTAGAATAAGAGAGCGTCCATTTATGATATAGATGAGGGAGATTTTTGTTTTTTTTCTCGAAGTGTAGTTGATGTGCAAACTTCTGTACGATAGAAACGTGCAGACAGATTGTTAATCATCAAGGGAATCAAAACTTACGGGAAAAGGCATGAAAAATTTATTCAGCTTGATCAGATCAACTGTGACATCATTGAATGGCTGAGTAAATTTGATGAGATGACAACTGATTTTGCAACTTAAGATCACATAGTTCAATCGTAATATTCTTCCTTTGCGAAAACATTTGCGGCATCGAAAATGGATTGTGCTCAAATTTTCTTCAGTTGTCTAAATGACACTGATGTAATCAGATTCCTCTCAGAATTCTGGTTCTTAGTTCGACGATCACCCGTTCTCCAGGTGATTTACACAGGGGAGCATCATCTTTTTCATGGGAATTTTATACTGGAAATGAACTTAGTTCAGTGTAAATTGCAATGCTACAATTAACTGGAAAGTTAACTTCAATAAATACACCAGCTCGAAATAAATTGAACTCTTCAAATAGACATGGAAATTCATAATACCTGCCTTGAACATGATGACCGTAAGCCTGACACGACACCACGTTAACGGCAAGATGGTATGAGACCATCACAACACCAGAAAATTATTATCACATTTTCATTTTTGTCAATGAGATTCTGTGGATAATTACCCACTTTCCTTTTGCACTACCTTTCAGCCTCCAGATGAATTTACTGATTGGTGCAAGAATTCAAAAACTGATGCATGATTCCAATGTACTCCCAAATGGAATGTTGTTAGTTTGAAGTTGGAAGCTGCCAACTAACTGTCTCACACGATTTTGACAGGAAAGTTTTCAGTAAAAAATTGTTTCAAAAAAGTGAAACTGTCCAAGATATTAAAGAAAAGCAACAGGAAGGATTTTCTCTGGTTTTCCGTTTCTAGTCCACCATGATTCTCGCTCATTCTCTGCCTCTCGAGGCTCCCACGTAATTTACTGGCCAATCGAATGATTATGACAGTCAGAGCATTGAACAGTAAAATGAAACTCTGTGATTAACAACGTGTGAATGCTCAGATAGTCAGGTCGTTTGTTCACCATGAAGATTTGTCTGAAAAAATATAGTCAGATTACATTATTCAGCGATTCATATGCAAAATACAGACAATAAAATACAAAACAGCGGATGTTACAGATCCCTACAACATTTGGCACCGTTAATTTAACATTTTTGCTCAGTTTCTGAAAAGAAATGGCGAAAAATCGATGAAACGTAAAATAAACTATAAACCGCACACAACTACATAATGATACAGAATTGGTCACATCAGAGACACTATAATATAGTGTAAGGTTTGAAACCAACATCAGCAATCCAGTTCAATATTAGGCAAGTAATACTTACCAGAACATCTGTGAATGCCTCAGAGAACAGATACTGACTGATGTATCTGGGAAGTCAACATGCTTCCCGGCTCAGAAGTACAATGATCACCAAGTTTGTCGTAAAGCAACCGAAGTCAGGGCATCATTGAAAAAATTGAAAATAAGTTTTGTGTCTGCATTACAGGAATAGAAATGTTGCAGATCTGTTGTTGAATGGATTGATTCATTCTGCAGGATTTGAAAAGCACTTTCAGCTTTATATGCCATGCCAAGTATACATATCTTTCACATTCTCTTTTCTTTGCTGTGTTTAACGTATTATTAAATGGAAGCTGTAACAATGACATCATTACACAAGATAATAAAATCAATTGGAATGTAATACCAACTATCAGAAATTAGTTGTAACAAAAGAATTAAAATATTTTGCTCCATTTTTAAAATCGCAGTAATTAACAAAAGTGATGTCGCTCATTGAAATATCTTATAATTATACAATCCCTGGAAGTACAGCGGTGATTGAAATAAAGTTGACAGCAAACATTTGCTGATTTCTCAAGAAAATAGTCGCTGATAACAAAACCTTCCTATTTTCGCACGTGTTGACTCGCCTGGCATATTCAGCAACGATTGTAATCACAGGAAATGGCAGATAATGATGTCTGAAATGTACTTGGACCTCAGTTCTTGTCATCCATTATCATTAATCACCTTAAACAGATACAAGTGTAAAAAAACACCGTTCATGTGCAGGAGCTGGCAACATAGCTGTTACCTCAGATAATGCAGACCTGACTGAAGGCAAGAAGTGACGTAAACCATTCTAGGGTAAGGAACAAAAGAAAAATCTGACCAGTGCATGATCGCTGTGATGAACAAAACGAGAGTGGAGTTCAAACAACATGAGATGGCACTGGATTGTGTCTGTGATTTTAAGTAAATACGTATTTTTCTTGATTATTTTCCATTTTGCTGATATTTCATCTCATCATTAGACGTTGATTGATTTCTCTTCAATAATCGTACTCTTCAAAGCTATTTGAAATCTCTTAATATCTATAAGTTTTTAATTCGTGTGAAGTAATCTTTGCCAAGCAAATGTGAAGGTGAAACGTCTCTTTCCTTTTATTAAGATTCTGTTGTCATTAGTGAGGCGCAATATTATTGTCAATACCATATAATATGTACGTCAAGACAGAGTTAGTAATGTGATCACTCCCCTCAATCAGCAACCCCTCCGCCATCCCATATATTCAAATCCAGTAAGGCAAAGTAACTATATTGTATTTCGCTGACGAATGATAAGTTACCTGCAGTGATAGTTATAATAACGCATTATAATTATATTATCATTTTAATAACAGTGTGAAACATCAGCAACAACAGAACTATCAGTAATACACCACAAATATAGTTGTTTCCTGATAATTATGTATAAGTATATTTGTGGCAATAAAGTGGGATAATGATATGTGCATCGTAAGATGTTGGTGGTTAAAATGAAAATGTGAAATTCAATAACTAATTCCACGGACTGATTTCGATGGAGAAAAGACACAACTTTTGTTTCTGCTTTCCAGTATCTGTAATTCTTTCATTTCTTTTATTTAAAATGGTGAATCCCTTTGTCCAGTAAGCCTACAGATTGTAGTTCCATGTTTAGAAACTCAGCCCCTGTCAGATAGTCACAAATATATCCAGTACGAAATTTGGACGGACCATGTTTTGCTACAGAATGTTAGAATGCACAACTCGTTTGGTCAATTGATAAGAATTTCCGCTGCTAAATTCTCTTGCACAGCTGAATCACTGTAAAATTCGAGTAAACTTCTCTGTACACTCACTAAATTCTTCACATGCTAATGTGTGCCACCTGTAATTGTGCACATTACTCCAGTTGATTTCAAATCATTGGTTTGCAAAGATTAAAATGATGTCCCAGTTCTTGTACTCAGTTCAACTATTTATATGCCATAATATTTTTCAAAATGCCTTAACAACTAATCTTTCTTCCTTCCCAGATTTGTGAACTACTGTCTGGTTTCGTATGGTTTATAACATTGTTCCATTTATATTTTTTTTCTATGTTGTTCCACTCAATATATGTTACTTCATATTTTCCATACAAATTGCATCAGCAGTGGTCTGCTATTTCAGCTCACCCTCTACGTTCTCTTGATGAATGATGTAATTCTACTCCGTATTTATGATGTTCGTAAGATTAGTATCATCTACACTTTTTAAAATCTTGCTTCTTATAGCATGTCCGGATATTTATCGCGAGAAAACCAGTGTTCCTAATTTCACTCCCGCAAAGCGAACGAACTGCATTATTATCACGAGGAAGAATGGAATGGAGGAATGAGCGGATAGAGTTGCAACATAGAGAGTAAGATGAAACCCGTTTCGAGAAAATGAGTTGGCCAAATGGGGCAATGGGCCTGTATCTATACCGTCAGTTCTGCCTGATTTCAAGATAATTAGAATGATTCAAGCTTGTCAGTGGCTTGTTTCCGTATCCTGATATACCTGTAATAAAAGTGTAGTACTTAGAATACTTAAATTTTCACTTAGATCACTTCACAATAAAAGAAGTCAAGCAAATAATCTTGGAAAATGGCTATTTTAAATAAGTTATAATAAACTCCATGGCCAAATCCTAAGTTTACACTTGCCTGTGGAAGTTAATTTTATATATCTCAACAGACAACCTGTGCAGTATGTTGAAGCTCATGCAGTTCTAAAATCTGAGGTTGCCTGAATATAATTCTGGTTGGCATAATACTAGTCTAAACATTGCATTACTTCCACAGCTGCAGAATACAGTCCGGCTTTCATTCACATTGTAAATGTTGAATTATGGAGGTTTTTTGAGCATTAATGTTTACAAAAGAGGATTTTCACTTTCTGTATCATCGAGCATGGGGAGACTGGAAATTCTTCCAGTAGGAAAAGAATGAAGTCTCATCAGATATCACTTGCTCAAACATAATCATGTAGCAAATTAAACCTATCAGTTCTGACTTGCACAACATAACTTTTTCCCGACGCCTTGCAGAAGGAAGCATTACTGCCTCAGAACGCCAGGGACACGCGGGTTCCACTACACCTTCAGATGACTTACCTGTATGGAGATTGCATATTTTCCTTCTGTCTGCATGGGTTTCCTCCGGCTGCTCCCGTTTCCACCCACAGTCCAAAGATGTGCAGGCCAGGTGTATTGGTTATGTCAAATTGTCCATGGTCTAAGGTGAATTATTCAGAAGGAAATGTGTTGGTGTGAACTGGTTGGGTTCGAAAGGCCTGTTTCCACATTGTAGGTAATCTCATCTTAACTCGAGAAATTAAGACATTTATGAGAACAATTCAATTCTGACCATTGAAAGCATATCTGCTTGAAAATAAAAGAAAAATGGAAATACGTGCACAGAAGAAATAAAGCAACAAAATATTAAGGTTATAACGTATACATTATCTCTTGGATAGCGAGAAAAGGCGATTGGGTACATCTGGTAGTGATGCAAGAAAATTATAATTCTATCAATAAGTAACTCACTACTGTACTTTGAATGGAAAGCTTATAGCCACAAGGATGGAGTGGTCAATGTTAAAAAAAAAGTTACACATCTATCACAAGCTTTAAGGAAGTTCTGCACAACTTGGCAAGACTGCCATATTTAAATCTGATGTCAGACTCAAAGTCTTTAATTAACAGGTTAGCACGTTTCTAACAGGAAATGAATTCATTCAAACAGAAAGAACAACGAAAGTGTCAGGTTCATTTTTTTTCCACTCTAACTGAACTCGCAATTTTTGAAGAGATTTCACCGTTCTCTGAAACAAAGTATCCTAGGTGCACTGTACTTTCATTTCGGTTTTCCACAAGCTGATTCGTAGTTGGAACCGAGATTAAAATGACTGAAGTGAGTTTTGTACATTATGAGAATCTCAATTCTGAAGCGTGGGTGCAATGCAAGAAAGAAAAACTGTCTCATAAACTGAGGGTGGACTGGGTTCCTGTTGTGCTGTGATAGTTGTTGTTTCGTGGTTCAGATTGTCTGCGACATTTTAAATCTATCTGTGTGATTCAATTTCTAAAGAACAAGATTTTGAAATGCAGCTTTGGTACAGTTTATTATGCGAGACATGTTTTTATGTGGTCGCTCATGCAGCACTGTGTTTCTAACGTTTCACAATCGCTTTGTGTTTGAACAACTTCTGCTTTGAAGAAGAATTGAAATATTTTACAAATTAAGTAAATTCAATCAGTAGGATTGACAAATATCAACAATATGCTTTACTTTAAGTGCTCGTCACATCCATGGAGAAGGCGTTTCGAATACTATGAGATATTAGAATCTGAGGGCACAGCATCAGGTGGAAAGGACAATCCTATTGAACGAGATGAAGTGCAATGTCTTCAGCCAGATGGTGGTGATTCTGTGGAGCTCATTGCTGTAGACGACTGTGAACACCACGTCAGTGAGTATATTTATGACAGAAATGGAGAAGTTCTTGATTGGAGAATGCGTCAATATTTACAGCAGAAGATAGAATGCAGGAGAATGGGGTTCAGGAACATATCAGTCATGAACGAATGGTGAAAGCAACGCGATGAGCCGACTGGCCTAATTATGCTCCTGTATCTTATGATAGGTTGTTATCGGTAACTTCAGTCTGCACATTGTTCCACCAAATCAAATCAGTACTCATACAATAGAGGGGACATTCCTTGAGTGTTGATGAGCTGCCATTTAAATCGGTACACTAAGGACCCAAATGGAAGAAGGCCACCGTCGACTGCATACTATGCAATGGCTAGGAGAGTGTTACGTTAGTGGTGTGCACGACAGATTTGTGATGTAGAGTGACACCAACAGCCTGATCTCGTCCGTATACCGTCTGAGTTCAACATGAAGGTCCCACCTATCAACCTCGCCCTAACCTGAGGCACAGTGACCCACATGTGAAAGCACCATCAGTCATCTCTCTCTTTCTCTCTCTCTCTCATGAGACAGCAGTCCTATAATCTTCTGGGACTATGGCAACTTTAATTTCGAAATATCTATATGCTATGAGTTTGGGAATTTATGGCAATCTAACTCTATGATGCCAGGAGTGGGAGAGTGCAGAAATCTGAATGATGGTGAGTGACTGAGTTGATGCTGGGGCTGAGGTTCAAGATCTAAATGTACAAAATTATGATGGCGTGAAACGCAAGCACGCTCCAATGATTTGGGGAACATCAGTTGAAGGGATAACAAGCATTTAAACAAGCTTGTTTGCAGGAATCTGCGACTTTTGTTCTTTCCTGCCGGACACGAAATAAGACGGGAAGGGAGGCCCTGCTATGGCTCACAATTGATCTTGTGGATAGAAATCCATTCAAGGAAGATGGATAGCAAATCACTTAAAGAAGCAGCAGACTGGAAGATTGGTAGCAGTTCAAGATTCATCAAAAGCTGTCTAAGGGATTACTTAAGTGGGAAGATTAAAATCTAAGGGAAACTTTGGGTGGAACATACAAACTTAATGTTAAAGCTACTAACGGCATATAAAGAGAAAGAAAACAATGAAAATAGATCCCTCACTGTGAAACAGGGAAAGACATAACGTAGAATAAGGAAATGTCACATCAATTAATTAGATTTCTTGTTTCGATCATCCCAAAGGATGACACAAATAATGCCCCTAAAATCTTTTGGAAAACCTGATAGGGGGAACTGACAGAAATCAGTAGTGCAGGAAAATGGAGTTGATGAAACTGCTGGGATTAAAATCCAAAACGTTAATACTCCTCAATGAACACAACAATGATTTCATTGAAGAACATTTGTTTTTAGCCCCATTTATATCACAATCAGATAAATAAATAGTAATGTCTTAATGTCAAAGAATTTAAAAAAAACAAGAAATTAGCCGTTGATCGGGGCCTTTTTCAGTTAAGAAGCCTGACGCTGCCTGCATGTGAAATCGGGGACGCGGACCCTCATGTTTTGGGGCGAAAGCCCAATGCTGACCAACCATGAAACCTTATTACCGTTGTTACTCTTTCATTTACAAAGTTCTTAGTCACTCGAATGATTACAGATTACTGATGGGATAAATCTTCTCGGTGTTGCTGGTTTTAAATTAAGCAGGACAGGTTATCCCGTGTTGTAATAGATTGGGGGGCTCGGGTCCATGATCTGAACTGGCTGAGACAGATTTGAAGAGGTCTGGGGGTTCGAAAAATCCCAGGAGATTTAAACCCTTGCAGGTTAGTGTCCTAGGTCTGTAAATAAAATGCAGGTGAGAAAATTTGCTGAATTTTGGTGACTTGTCGTTGAATAAATTAAAAGTGAGCGATAGTTCTCTGAAATTTACTAAGTAGGTTGTGGGACATCAAGATCCTTCTTGAAATTTCTATGAAAATTTAGAAAGGAACAATTAGCAAACAAGTCAAATTTGGGTTTAACCAAGGGCAAAAGCAATTTTGAATTTGGAAAGGGGTGACTCAAAAACGTGGGTGTGACAGAGAAACAGGCAAGTGCAGACAAGTTAGAAAATCGTAAATTACAATTAGCAAAATAGAGTCAGACTATACAAAAATGGATAAAAAGGAAAAGAGAGTAGAAGAAAGAGAAGGACAGATATGAGAGAGAGAGAAGAGAGAGAGAGAAAAAAGAGAGAGGATGTTTTGGTTGAGCAAAGAGAGAGAGAAGAAAGGGAAAGAGGAAGAGAGAAAATTTGCACTTAAGAAGTAGCAACTAAATCAGCAAATCAACTTATCCGGATAGAGATTGAAAGAGAAGTCTTTATGGGTAATGCTAGTCCAGACTAAATTGGTAGGCAGAGCCAGTGAGGTATTTGCAACACTGTCAGATGAGGTTTCACGAGATTATGAAGTGGTTAAGCAGGACATTTGAAGTGCTTATGAACTGGTACCAGAAGCATATAGACAACTGTCCAGCAACACAAGGAGGATCCAGGTCAGGCTTATGTTGAATTTGAAAGAATTCAACATAGTCACTTTGTTCGATGGGTACGTACTTTGAAACTTGGTAGGACATCTGACGCTGTCAGAGAGATCATTCTGCTGGACTAGTTTGAACGCTCACTTCATGAAATGGTAAGATATCACGTCGAGGAACAAAAAGTAAACGAAGGGAGAATGGCAGCAGAATTTTCAGATGAGTACATACTCATGGATAAAACAAGCTTCCGCCCAGAATTATTTCCTGTTTTGGGTAGAAGTTTGGAGAAGGGGGCAAAAAGACCAAGAGGAGAGAGTACTGGTCAGGTTTTACAACAGAATGAAAAAAAAGAAGCCCAAGAGGGTGGACAGGACTTGGAAGGCCTCGGGTTTTTTCACGTAATGGAGCAGGATACAGAAAATTACAGTGCTCATGGTTTCAGAAGGGAACTGTGAAAAGGTTCTTACACTGCCAGAGGTGGGACTTGCAAAGACACAATACTGGTCATTAAAGAATGTGCTGTGAGAAAAGATGTGATGCAAGAATCTGAGCCAGTGGCATTGGTGAAGTTAGTCAAGGAAGCATTAGAAAAAGCTGAGGAGGTGCAGGAGAGTGCACAGCTTACGCAGGGTTTGCTTATCGAGTTAGTACCTGATCTCGACCAAGAATCCGCCTCTGTCCGTAGCGTTTACTCAGAATGAACAGGCGGAAAAGCGCAAGAATTGTAAGTTTAAGAGGTACAGGATCGAACCACCTGGTGATAGTAAGGCAAGAGCGAAAATGCACTCTCCTGATCTGTAACCGGGAGTGTCATAATTTGTCGGATAGATGGATGGAAATGTAACGTCCCCCTATGTAATATCAGGTTGGAGTACATTGGGGAAGCTACAGTAGGAGTAACTGATAGAATGTCAGTTCCAGGAATTCACTTTGTTGTTGGGAATGATTTCGGAGGATCCAAGTTGGGAGTGACAATACTTGTTGTGAAAAAGCCCAAGGAACAACAAGAAACTGAGGATTTGAACCAGAAATATCCTGATTGGTGATGCCGGTGTTGTATTGGGAGTACAAAGTGAAAAATCACGAAACACCAAGTTTAGTCCAGCAGGTTTAATTGGAAGCTGATGTGCTTCCAATTAAACCTGTTGGAGTATAACCTGGTGTTGTGTGACTTTTAACAGAAATATCCTGGTATTTTCCAAGACTGTGTGACAACCAGATCCCACGATCATAAATCACAACATCAGGTGGAAATTAAAGGTAAAGAGAATGGAGTTGAGTTTCAATTAACGGATACCCTGCTTGATGTCATAGTGCAGGAGAAACCTGAACACGCACGGGGCCAGACATAAATGTTTTGCCCTAAAAGGCTAAGAAACGTGAACAGTAAGACAAGACGATAAAAGATATGTGACTGGATGCATTCTCTGAAAAGGAGGCAAAGAATATATTGGAGTGTTCTTACCTGAAAGATAGAATCATGAGTCGGAAACGGAGACCACGGAAGGTTAGTGCAGAGGCAAAATAGGACGAAGTGCAAAGGATTGTGTTGTCAGTACCATTCAGACAGCAAGTCTGATGGGTCGAACGTAAACTACCTATAAGAGGTCACCTAGGGATAAGAGATAATCAGGCTAAGGTACAAAAAATATTTTAATGATATAGCGGCCAAGCCAGGATGTGGTTAGATTTTGCTGTACGTGTCACACATGCCAAGTGGTAGGTAAAACACAGGTGGTAATAAAACCAGCACCTTTGTTGTCAATTCCTGCATGGGAAGAACCTTTTACGCATGTCATCATTGACTGTGTCGGTCCCCTCCCGAGAACGAAACGTGCGAATCAGTATATGTTAACCACAAAAGATGTTTCTACTAGATTTCCGGAGGCAATTTCATCAAGGAGTATCAAGGCAAAAGGAGTGATAGAGGAGTTAGTTGCTTTTTTGCTGTGGTATGGGCAATCCAAAGAGATTCAGTCGGACCAACACTGCTACGTTGTTTAAGGTGTTTATGGATTGGCTAGATATACAGCACTTTACATCCAGTGCGTATCATCGTGAATTCCAGGGAGTAATCAAAAGATGGTATCAGACCTTGAAGACCATGTTAACGGAAGAGTGTGTGGATTACCCGAATGATTTGGATAAAGTTAACCCATTCACATTTGTTTACCATCATAAGTGCCCCAAACGAATCTACTCTGTTCACATCGCTTGAGTCACTGTTTGTTCATGAAGTGAAAGGCTTTTGAAATTAATTAAAGAAAAAAATTAAAGGATCAATATCAGAAATCTCACAACACGATTATTCATTGGAGGTTATGGAGAGATTAAATAGTGATAGTGAGTTTGTTAACCAGAATCTGAAAACGGCATTGTGTAGAATAAAGCAGCTGGCAGATAAAATCTCTGAGATTCCGACGTTTTCTCCAGGTGATGTTACCAATGACAGGAGACCAGGATCAAAGCCAGGTTTCGTGGTCCCCGTCAAAGCGAGGAAAATTTGAGTCAGGTGAACTAATTGGTAATGTTGCCAGACAGAAAGAAGGGATCGGGTATGTCATGTGAACACGTTGAATCCAAGAGAGAAATAATGGAGAAAAAGGGGTTCGTTATTGGCACTCAGAGTGTGGAAGGAAATCCGAATGATATAGATTTTGAGGTGCCCAAATAAGTGAAGACGTCGTTGAGGAGTTGGAAAAGTTATTAAGCTATCTATCTCAAGAGAATAGAACGAAGTTGGAAGATTTGCTACTGGAGTATAAGAACGTACGTAAGAATCAGATAGGGAGGTCGAACGATATCTTATATGCAGTAAACATAGGGAATATTGCTCCGAGAAAAGAAGACGTAATTGTCTCAAAACCGGACAGATCCAGGTGGAGGCCATACTCGACAAGATCATCATCGAGTCAAGCCAGATTGAGTGGACTTTGCTGATCATCTTAGTTCCAAATCCGGAAGGGACTCAATGGTTCTCGTGTGTTATCGGATGTCAACACTTTTACATAATCGGGCTCATATCCACTTCCTCGATTGGAGGACCGGATCGGGAAATTCGGACAAGACAATCACACCACCAACTTCGACTTAATGCGTGGTTACTGACAATTACCTTTGTCAGAGACGTCGAAAAAATGGGCTACATCGGTTCGACGTGGTGCCATTTGGAATGAAGAATGCGCCCGCCACGTTCCAAAAACTCATGAACAGAATTTTGGCTGGGTAAACAAACTGTGTAGTCTACTTGGACGCTGTAGTCACCTTTAGTAAATAAGATCATAAGATCATAAGGAATGGGAGTGGAAGTAAGGCCATTCGGCCCATCGAGCCCACTCCTCCATTTAATCATGGCTGATGGGCATTTGAACTCCACTTAACCGCAATCTCGCCGTAGCCCTTAATTCCTTGTGACAGCAAGAATTTGTCAATCTCTGCCTTAAACACATTTGGCGTAGCGGCCCCCACTGCACTCTGCGACAATGAATTCCACAGGCCCACCTCTCTCTGGCTGAAGAAATGTCTCCGCATTTCTGTTCTGAATTTAACCTCTCTAATTCTAAGGCTGTGTCCACCAGTCCTAGTCTCCTCGCCTGAAGGAAACAATTTCCTAGCCTCAACCCTTTCCCAGGCATGTACTATCTTGAAAGTTTCTATTAGATCTCCCTTAATCTTCTAAACTCCAATGAATGCAACCCCACGATCCTCAGCCATTCCTCGTATGTTAGAACTACCATTCCAGGGATCATCCGTGTGAATCTCTGCTGGACACGCTCCAGTGCCAGTATGACGTTCCTAAGGTGAGGGGACCAAAAGTGGACACAGTACACCAAATGGGGCCTAACCAGAGCTTTATAAAGTTTCAGTAGTACAATGGTGCTTTTATATTCCAACACTCTTGAGATAAATGACAACATTGCATTCACTTTCTTAATTACAGATTCAACCCGCATGTTTACCTTCAGAGAATCCGCGACTAGCACACCCAGATCCCTTTTTACTTTGGCTTTATGAATTTCATCACAGTTTAGAAAGTCGTCCATGCTTGTATTCTTTTTTCCAAAGTGCAAGACCTCGCATTTGCTCACATTGAATTCCATCTGCCATTTCCTGGACCACTCTCCCAAGCTGTCTAGATCGTTCTTTAGCCTCCCACTTCCTCATTACTACCTGCCTATCCACATAACTTCGTACCATCGGCAAACTTCACTTGAATACCCCGAGTCCCTTCATCCAGATCAGTAATATATAACATAACAGCTACGGCCCCAACACTGAACCCTGCGGGACACTGCTTGTCACTGGCTGTCAGTCCGAAAAAGAACCTCTTATCTCAATTCTCTGCCTTCTGTCAGGCAGCCATTCCTCAATGCACCTCGAACACCATGGGCCCTAACCTTACTCAGCAGCCTCCCGTGTGGCACCTTATCAAAGACCTTTTGGAAGTCTAGATGGACCACATCCACTGGGTTTCCCTGGTCTAAAACTGGAAAGATCACATGGTACAGGTGGCTGAGCTCTTTGAAAGACGATGAGAGGCAAACCTGGAGATAAAATTAAATAGAATGGAATTCATGAAAGCAGAGGTGAATTTCCTTGGCACATAACATCAGTCATGGAATGTTTACCCCAAGGATCGTGAAGGCGAACGCTGTTGAGGAATTTCCATGACCAACATCAAAGAAAGAAGTGTTCGATTCTTTTGACTCAGTGGATTCTATTGGAAGATTTTTGCAAACTTCAGCAGTATAGTGGCACATTCAATCGAATTGCTAAAGAAGAACACAACATTGATTTGGACAGAAACAGTCAAGGAGGCATTCTACCATTTGAAATGGATATTAACCAACAAAACAGTTTTAGCTGCACGAGGTTTATCAAGACATTTTCATGTCGTCATCGATACTCGTGACATTGGAGTTGGAGTTGTCCAGCGACAGGAAAATTAAGATCGGATTCAAATACCAAATTGTTACTTTCTGAAGAAGATCAACATCCACCACAGGAAATACTCCACAAACGAAAAGCAGCTATTGAGTTTGGTACTGGTTGTAAATCATTTCAATGTGTATATCACGAGCTATGTTTTGGAGACTGTTGTGTGCACTGATCACCATCCACTTTCATTCTTAGAACTTTTTAAAGATCAGAATATGGGACTATTTGATTGGAGTGTTCTGTTGCAGACGTTTAACTGGATGATGACTTGCTGCGAAATACAGGTCATGTATAATAGCAGGCACCATTCATCATGGAGCCGGTACAGATTGCAGTAGATAACGTGCTTGAAAAAGCAAGAACTTCCCCCAAAGATAATGTGCACTTACCAGAGTACCTGAAAACAAAATGATCACGAGACAGGGTCATTAACTCTGTTTCTCTCCCTCTCGCCGCAGATCTATCAGACCCGCTGAATTTCTCCACTTTTTTTTACCTTCACTTCAGATATTTAGCTGTTCTCGTACTGCTTTGAATTGGCGAAGGAGTGGTTGTGCATTTCAAGAAATAAGGACGCTCCGTCAAGCTCAGATGCCCTGCAAGGGCAGTGGGAATTATTGAAGCAGGAGCTTTTGAACAGTCTCCAATCAGACTGTTAGTGAACGTGACAACTTCAAAGAGAACACATCCATGGAATCTCCACAGAATCATGAAGCGGTTCTGAAACTACCATCTTCCCTTGCCATGTTTCAACAACTTGCATCGAATACGTACTAATATGTGCCCGACAACCCGGTCCATCTGGTCTAGCCCAAATGCCCCCCCTGCTTGGAAATGCCAACAAGAAGCCTAATTGTCAGGCGAGGTTGATCGGAACACCACCATGGCACTCCACTGGATATGTGGTCTGGCACGTCACACTCTCATTCCCCCAAACCAGTGAATGACTGCCCTTGGCAAAACCGTCATCATTTCAATGGCGCCTGATTAAGATTGCCGTGCTATCTCCGCATATTGAAGGATTGGATAATCTTTCTCCCACAAAAAAGACACAGTTATCCAACATAGCCACTTTCTGATTTAAAAATAGAAACGTTGATAGTTCTGAGAAAGGGTGGCTGGATCCTAAGTGTTGACTCTGCCTCTCTCGTGCGCGCACAAGTCTTTCTTCCTCTCTGCACAGATGTGATGAATGATCTCAGCCGTTTCAGATTCCCTGCATCCAGCCTTCTAATTTTCTACCCAATCACCTCCTGGCTCACTCAAAATTACAGACTGGGCCCCTTCCCCATCTGCCTGGGCATGGGTTGGCTCAGAACTTGGATGCCTGTATTACTCTCAATTGTTGGCTGCAGTAGGCAAAGAACAATGTCGACAAAGGGCAGAGGAGCAGGTATTCACGGCCAAGTGAAAGAGATAGAGGTTGGGGTGGGGAGAGCCTTGGTGCTGAGTGAACTCCCAGTGTAACTGAGATTTTTATACCCAAGAGACGATTGCCATGACCAGCGCTGACCCCTTCCTGCTGCCCTCTTCATTTTCAATGTATAACACATGATATCGGAGAACCAAGCAAACGACCATCTCGTGCATTATTGAGGAGAAGCTGCGAATGGAGAACAAAAGATCAACTTGCTGTGGATCCAAGATCCCAGCTCCAACCAGCAAATCTGAAGGCAGGAACCCGGGGCCAAAGCTGGGAAGGATTCAGATATTCAGCTCTATCCTAAAACAATTACGTCATTCAGGCAGATTGTTATTTATCACCCTTCAGCATCCTGAACCTCAGGGTTATTTTCTGGAGACTTTTTGGGAGGCACTCAGAAACGGAGACAATTTTGCAATCATGCACCCTCCCCCACACCTCCTCGTGCTTCCTGCAGAACGACTGAAATCCAGTTTTCAGCACCAACATTTATTACTTGAATCAATTTGAGTAAATCTATGGGGATGGGAGGATGGGAGGGTGGTGGAGATGTCAGTCAAAGATTCTCCGACACGGGATCAAATCCAAACCCAGCCCTTTGAATGGAATGTGAAACTAGTTAAGACATCTGGAAAACGAACTGAACCTAAGTGATGATGATTATTGAACTAATCAATTGGTGTAAAAACCGAATCAGAGTCACTCAGGTCTCCTGCGGAAAGGTAATCTGCTGTCTTTACCTGGTCGGGCCGATATGTGCCTCCAGACGTACGATTCTGGGTGGAGGGCTGATGTTTCTCTTAATCCAGCGATATGTGTCTGTAGAATTCCTTTCCCTAGACAGGAGTTAGGAACATAAACAACTCGAAAAACATTGTGATGGAGATCCATACCACAGAAAAAGACCGGACAGCCCATCAATTCTGTACCAAGCACCTCGCTCTTCCAATACGCATTTCCCCAGCCATTGGCCCAGAGCCTTGGTATGGCGAGTGCCCATGTCAATCAATCTTCCATTTTTTAAGGACTGGCGTACATGCATAACAGTCAATGCCACCCTGACTCTCTCACACTGACTAATACATTTCACTATGACACCCGAAAACTCACTCTGTCAGCATAATCCCATCACACTCACTCATTCACCATCACCCCCCCCCCCACCCGGCAACGTCACATTCGAAGTTATGATGAACCCTTCACTCTCACACCAACACTATTAACCTGACATCCACACACTGACTCTGTCACTGTCAATCTGACTCTCTCAGCCACATCCCGTTACCCTTACCATTCACACTCACTCCATCAAAATCAGTGGAATCTACTTACACTCACTGCGTCAGCATTATCCTGATCTCACACACTCACTCCGTAACTTCAACCTGCCCCGACTCATGCTCACGTCTGACACCCACACACTCACACCATCGCCCTGAGCCCCATACACTCACTCCATCCAAGGGAACCTGACCCACTCCCACACACCACGTCACTGTCACCCTCACTCTCTGACATTCACGTTATCACCGGTCTCCTGCACGCTCTGCTCTCAATCCTCCAATATCTCACTCACTGACTTGAACATTTCTGAACAGTCACCTGCGAACCCCTCCACAGCGAATCCCCTTGAAATAGTATTTGACTCCATTCCCAATTGATTCCCCAAATAACAGACATTATGTCTCTCCCAATCCGTTCCCCGTGTCATAGATTGTTATCCCAGCCCCGCTCTTCATCCCTTCGCAGAGACTAACGTGGTCCCTTCCCCACATTTGTCCTCTCGTAACTGTCAGTTTTCTCACATACCACACCGTATTTCGTTGCAATGGCAATTGAGCCAAGCCCCGTGTTGCTACCTTACCAAGGCCTTCACACCACATTCTCCTCCCTTCGCAATGGTAGGCGAGAGAATGGAGGTGTAAATGTTTGGAGTGAAGGGTATTCGAAGGTACAGAGTGCAAGATAGCGACAGAGTGAAAGAGGATGGGGAATGGAGGGACGGTGAAATCGAGACTGTGAGTGGGAGAGCTACATGGTGAAAATGGGAGAGAGATGACAATGGAGAGAGAAGAAGGGAGAGAGATGAATTGTATCGAGGCTGAGTCAGAGAGGGTGACCCAGCAGTAAAAGCAAAGGCAGTCGACTTATACCGTACTCCTGAGCTCATGCCCAGTCGCCTCCCCTTCCCTGAGGACCAGAACTTGGGGCTGAGTCTGTCTGTCTCCCGGTCAGCTCGTTCAACACAAAAACAAACAACACTATAGATCACATTGCTGCTTGGAACTTCTTAATGAACATTTTTATTGCATCCAAATTGAAGATACAGATACAGTCAGTGGTATGGTGCCTTTTATGACTGGTCCCTGAGTTTGGAGAAACACTGAAATGTGCCCCATAACGCACATTGGACAACCCAGCATCTGTTACAATTGCGACTGGCTGTTTCATTGCTGAGACTTTGAACTGAAAAAAAATGAGGAAAATTATTAATGAGTGAATTTGATTGATTGATGAAATTGGTTAAAGGGATGTTTCAGCACATTCTTCAGCTGCTGTCTGAACTTAGTCTGGGTCATGGCATAAATCGCGGTGTTTGTGCAGCAACCAAGGAGCTGCAGCATGAAGCCCAATTCCTGCACAAACTTCGGTAGATGCAAACTTGTATCCACAATATACATCATCCGTCTCCATATAGAATACACCATTAATGTTGACCATAAAAGGATGAAATTGCCCGAGATCACAAATAGTAAAATAATGGATTTTTTTCGATTTCTCATTTCTGTGTCACACTGAGCGTCCCCATTGTTGTGGCATCTGAGTCTTCTGCGGGCTCTGCTAGTCACTAAAATGTGTCTGACAGTGAAAACGTTAAGCAGCAGAATCAGGAGAAATGGGAGACCAGGTGTTAAAATGTGCTGGAGGAACTCGATTGCGACCCAGACACGGGATGATCGAACATCGAATGTTACGAGACAAAACCAGGGATCATTCAACCACCAATAACGAGGAGTCAGCATAAAATACCAGAAAATGTTCTTTAAGCAGCTCAACACAGTCACTGTTCCCAGAACCACAGCCGCCATTTTCACACTGCAGTATTTACTTTTCATCTTCTGGCAACAAATGGCCACAAATCGATCAAAGGTGAAAGTGACGGTGAACCAGACAGAATAGTCCGTGGCTGTATAAAGCAGAATGGCATGGATATTACACGTGTGAATAGAATCCAGGAAAGAAAACTGTTCCTGATAAACAATGGGAATGTGTCTCAATATCAGGTCGAGAATAATGACCAGGAGATCCGCCACTGCCATGGCCCCCAGGTAACGACCGACACATGGAGACAATCCACAATCTTTACGAAACAGGATGTAGATCGTCACTACGTTCACTGTCAGGAAGGAAAACAAACAAATTATACATCACCCGTGGAGGCAAAGTTACCAGTTTGATTGAGGACCTAGTGAGATTTGTCAATGTGATACGGTTTTCAGAGATTTATTACATAATTGGAAATGCAATGACAAATGGCAAGATGTGAATTACTTTTAAAATTATGACATGAAACACAAGAAATCCTCCTTCACCAAACACACAGACAGCCATAAGGCCAGATGGTTTCTGCAATGCTCACACACAGTCGATCACTATCGGGCAGACACCAATCACATCTTTCCATTTCAGAATATGGGTGGAGAAAGCGTTGCTGTCCGAAAGGAAACCTTCCCATTTCCTTTAAGACAAACGGAGAAGGATTATTTTTGCCTTCTGTTCGAAATTGCGATCCATCCTCTTGTCGTAAAGCAACGTAAATGCAGAGAGAACACATTCAAACATTTTGGTGCCTGAGGGGACTACAAAACAGTGTACGCATCGACCTGGAAAACTGCCCTTCCCTCTGTGTGTATTTTCTTGTTCAGTTCACTAACTTATGGACATTCACATATAATGTCAGGGATAGCATGTTCCAGGAAACGGGTTCAGAATGTTGTGTTCTCGGACTGCATGCAGTTTTCCATGGACTCTCAGTTACAAATGCTACCGAGAATGTCGGGCATATACTGTTTTGGGGAATATCAGGGATAGTATATTCCCTGGAATGTCAGATAGAGAATGCTCCGGGGAATGTTGTGTATAGAGTGATATCGAGAACGTCAGGTACAAAATGTTGGGCAGAATGTCGTGTAACAAACGATCCTGGGCAGTCGGGTATGGCTTTTTGCAGAGAATATTAGTTTCAGAATGTGCTGGCACTGGTCAGCGATAGGATTTTCGCGGAAGATCGGGTGTAACACGTTCTGGGCACAGAACGTTCGGACATTGTTCCAGTTCAGATTTCTCTCGTGGTTAGCTTTAAGGACTACCTGTAGAATTTCAACGTAGGGAACTATTCTGCCCTACCTCCATTGTTATTTTTGTTTTTATTAATCTGAATTATATCAATCTGCGGTTTCTTATTTCTGACAAGTTCAGAACTAATTTTAATTTAGTAATGCAGAAGTTCTTCTGTGCACTTTGCAGAACCATTTTGTCCTACCTCCCAGAAACTGATATCCTGCCATTTTGTGCTGCCGCTAAGAGGCCCACATCCTCATATGGAATCACTAAAAGAGGAGGTTAATCCAAACGAATGCCTTTCAAGGATTCCAAACGTCAATATCCTCTTTGCTGTTCACCTGGTCACATTTCTCATTGTTATAAACACATGGGGGTGAGCCTTCAGACTGCAAAACGAGCATGTTCTGGGGCGAGCCTACATCACGAAGGGACCTCACATGTTTCGTAATTTAACACACTTAACAATAGGAATGCCTGCAAACAGACAGAGGAGAATGATTCTGATATATACAGTAAAATTGATAAGCCAATTGGACCATGAGCACAATCCACAGTTTCCCCAAATGGTCCCTTCATCAAGGAAAACCTGGATCGCGTTTTGTATCCTGGTCATATTATCAGTTCGGTCGGGGACGCCCATAATGCATTTGTCTTGGACAATTGTGCAGACGCCACCTTCTTGTGATGCTATATATTCTAAGGTGTACCGAATCTGCATCGAGTAAAGATGCAGGTCTGATCATCCCAGTGTAATCTGATCCAGAGCCTTATTTGTCTTATTTCTTAGAATGGTCAGGCTGCAGATGAGGTAATTGCGGTTCTTTTGACTTTCTACCCCTGCCAAACCTCCCAGGCGCAAGGTACTCAGGATTCCCCAGCCTACCAAGTGCCCTGAATTGATCCCAAGTCCCTTGGGATACTTCTACTTGGAGCAAACGTCGGCTGAGACCGACCACAGAGTCCAGCTTAGATCAAGGTTCCGTCAACTTGTCCACTGGCCAGGTCAAGGTACTGTTATGGGAACAAGAGTTCCAACAGCAACCTTATGGGGAACATCTTCGCCACCAAAGACAAGAAAATTGGCAGCTTTACCTTGCCTGAAGAAATAATAGCCCTTTTTTATGCATATGAGAGAGGGTTTGTTACTATATAGTTATTGAAAGGTTTCAGCAAAGGTTCTGGTCAGGCCTACAGCAGTAAAGGGCCGATATTTTGCAAGATGTGTCGTTTGAAAACCGTAAGAAAGATGCAAAGTGATTATTGAGTGCCCGCACTGTTTGATGGGCAATTATTTGATCTCCAAAGAACAGACACAAACATTCAAACAATAAAAACAAATATTCATTCCAAAACCAAACAACCATAAGTTACATTTTCTACAGGCTGGAGGGAAACAAACTGCTCTCTCTCTCTCTATCTCTTAGAACGACACACACCTACGCATATTCGACAACAATCTCCTCCTTTATCATTCAACTGTGGACACGTTTTTAATGCCGTATTGCTAGTCTTCGATGAAGGAATTTATATATACACACACACACATACACATACACACACACACATCTCCTCGCAATGCACAACTTCTTCCTTATAGGCCTATTAGTCCAATTGACCAGTGACCCATCAGACCTCCGTTTTGGAATAAGAACCACCTTTTTCTCTTACCTCAATTTAGACACTACGCATACTTCCAAAACTTATCAACTTTGAAGACTTTTTTTCTTAAACATTTTTCTCAACTAATTCTCAAATTAATGTATAATTCTAAAAACAGTATTTAATGTCAAAACTTGTTAAAATGTAAATTTCTGTTACCACTGCTTTGTCAGGTTGTATCAGGACCAAAGTCAGTGAAGGGTTGCGCTCACATTAAAATAAGTGAGAGGAAAACTAAACGGAGGAGAAAATACTCACGTCTGGGTGGCCAATTACACTTCACCTAATTGTGGTCGCCTCAAGGCACTTACGCCGCTGTTGAGGATCTGTCCGTAACAATTTGAGTCAAGGCACCAAATGATGATCTATGATGATATATCAGTCTCTTCACGATCGGTCACTTAACTCAGCTGTAAACGCCTCTTTGTCCAACATGCAGACAATCGTTTTTTGTAAGTTACAGTACTGGGTTGGCAGCATCTGATTCGCACAAAAGTACGAAGTGTTCTTGGCAATCCAAAGAATCCAACAAACTTACAGTGTTTGTATAAGATTTATATACATTTCTCGTCATCAGACATGGATCATGATTGCACAGTTAGAACCAATGAATAATTATAGTTCCTTCATGGGTAGGAATTTGAACCAATGATATTGATTAAGGAGTAATTGTTTATGTCACATTTCCAAAGCTTGCAAAATGTGATTTAGCATTTCCTTGTCTTGCAGCTTGCAAACGTGGTTATTTATTTACACAGCTTTAAGGACAAATTGTGGGGTTTCCATATAGGGAACCATTCTGTCCTACCTCCGTTGTTACTTCTGTTTTATTTGTCGGAATTATATCAGACTACGCTTTCTTGTTTCTGACTGGTTCAGATCAATTTTAATTTAGCAATGCAGAAGTTCTTTTGTGCACTTTGCAGATGCCATTTTGTCCTACTTCCCAAAGGCCTTGCCCTGCCATTTTGTGCTACCTCCCAGAGGCCCATATCTTCATCTGTAGTGGGGCTTCCATTCTGGTTCAAGGAAGGAATTCAGTCATTGTTTGACAATAAATAATTTGTAATCTACCTTAGGCAGGGTGGTGTTTTTCCAACAGGTTATCACTATCGTCTGTGTAGGTACAAGTGCCTTCCACATTGGGTGGCAATGAATGACCAGCAACCAGATCTTACGCATTAATGTTCAGTCCATGTCTAGTCCAGGAAGCACATATATAGGCATAGAGTGCCAGAAGCACAACGTACAAGTTACTTATGTTTATGACATCTGTTATTCTACCTAAATTCTCAATCTGCATCCTGGACCAGGCACTGACTGAAGTCGTTGACATTTGGGCAGTCTGCTGCAGCACCTTGCGTCTCACAGTGAACCTTCTGAAACCATATCTAATAACTGTCAACTTCACATTCGCTAATATCAACATGAAATTTCACATTGTGTAGATAGCCACAGATTAATACATGTGTTACCCAACAGAATAAACCTGAAGAACAGCGGAGCAAAACGCAAAACATGAATCACTTTCACAACTGAACGTGTTGGAAAGTATTTGGTGTAGGTCAGCACATACATATTGGATGGACACTCAGTTGAATGTAACAATATGCACCACAACTGGAATTGTTGGTCTAACGCATCTTCCCAGTTTCCTGATATTACACACCTCACTCACTCACACGTTCACCACTTGATGTCAATCCGCAAGTTGTGTGAAAAAGTCTATGCTTCACGTCAACTTGTTTACTCCATAACGCCTGTTCAACGAAATGATTGACTTTCAGTGTTATATACGGTGGTGTCTTCTTTAATTAATACGATTTCGAATATCCTGTGAATCAAGGGATGGAAAACATGGGAAGGCACCAGTGCATTCCTAATGAAGGTCTTACGCCTGAAACGTTGGTTCTCTTGATGCACGGATGATTAGATTAGACTTACAGTGTGGAAACAGGCCCTTCGGCCCAACAAGTCCACACCGACCCGCCGAAGCGCAACCCACCCATACCCCTACATTTACCCCTTACCTAACACTACGGGCAACTTAGCTTAGCCAATTCACCTGACCCGCACATCTTTGTGACTGTGGGAGGAAACCGGAGCACCCGGAGGAAACCCACGCAGACATGGGGAGAACGTGCAAACTCCACACAGTCAGTCTGTGAATTGAACCCGGGTCTACAGGCGCTGTGAGGCAGCAGTGCTAACCACTGTGCCACCGTGCCGCCCAGGATGATGCCTGACCTATTGTGCATTTTCAGCGCCACACGTTTCGAATTTGCATCTGCAGTTTTCACCTTCTCCATGAGTGAGGGCTGTCCTCTCTGCTCAATGAGAAAGGAATTAATCATGAAAAACTCCTTGGACGGGGATTGTCTGCTCAGTTTTGGAATGTTGCATTTGATAAATACTTGCATTTTCATAGAACTTACAATTAAACAAATATTCATTCAGTAACAGAGTTGCATTTTTGTTTCATAGATTGGGCAGCCTGATAACAAACAGTGCATGACTGAAAGAGTCGAGGTACAAAGTTTTACGGTTGTTGCATTCCAGGCTGAATGTTATTTACCTTCATGCTAGGAATATTATCGGACAGATACGTGATAAGAGAATGAGTTGACATGTGGATGCATGACGTTTTTGTCAACATACTGACTTAATCGAGGGAAGTCGGAACTGGTGACTCAATATTTTGTAGTCCGTTAACTATAAGCAGGACAGGAGAGGTGGAAAAGAGGCGGTGGTGTTGCATTATTAATTATGGAGTGAGTTATTGCAGTAAAGACGGATGATATCTTGGGAAAGTCTTCAAACGTGTCTTTGTGAGTGAAGGTTAAGATTAAAAGAATGAAAGACAGACCACTTGGGATACATTATAGTGCCGGAGAAAGTGAGGACTGCAAATGCTGGAGACCAGAGCTGAAAAAATGTGTTGCTGGAAAAGCGCAGCAGGTCAGGAAGCATCCAAGGACTTGGAGAATCGACGTTTCTGACATATGCCCTGAAGAAGGGCTTATGCCCGAAACGTCGATTTTCCTGCTCCTTGGATGCTGCCTGACCTGCTGCGCTTTTCCAGCAACACATTTTTCAGTTCATATATTATAGAGCCCCAGGTAAAATATAATACAGAAACAGATGGATAACCAAGTCACTGTCCACATTACAAAAATTGGATAATTATATTCACGGATTTCATTTCCCAGCATTTATTAGGTCAGGAAGAATTTTTTTTTAAGAGAGGACAGATGGACCTAAATTTATTCCAGGCAGCTTCTTATATTATCATTTGGAAGATGCAACAATTTAGTCAGGGTTTCTCGGCAGGATTGGGAGAGCATTCCCAGGCCAGTGAGCATAACGTCATATATTTTGCGTTTATTCAGTGAGAGAGAAAAAAAAATCTGAGATTAAAGTTTTCTGGAATGCGGGCCATCGTCTATTCAAAGTAAGGCAGGATCTGAACAAAATGCAGTTACTTTTATGTAAAACAGTAGCAGAAGAGAGTCGGTGTGCGGGGTGGAGTTGAGAGTAGGGGGAGGCCCCAGGCACAAAAGTGAATTGATGAAATTGTCAACTCAACATGTTACACTGAACATAAAATTTAGGGAAACATGGCAATACAACCCTGGCTGTCTGCTGATATTCAGAACGGTTCGACACCGGAAAGAGAACATTAAACCAGATACAAAGTGAGCATTCCAATGCAATTACTCGAATAGTAATGAAGTTGCCGTGCTAAACATAAGAAAGCTAGATGAAGTGCTACAAGACGGCATGATAAAGCATGAGCGGGTGAGGTTAACAAAACTCGCAAGATATTCCATCAGTTTTTAAGTGCAAGAAAATAAGGAACAAATGATTGGCATTTGGAACCAAGGAGGCAACTTGAACATGGAGCAGGAGAACTTGTTAAAAGAGGACTTCATATCGGTCTTAATATTGGAGAATATTGCCGTGTGCGGCATGGTGGCAAACACTGCTGCCTCACAGTGCTAGAGACCCGGGTCCAATTCCCGACTCAGGCGACTGACCTTGCGGAGTTTGCACATTCTCCCCGTGTCTGCGTGGGTTTCTTCCGGTTTCCTCCCACATTGGCCATGCTGAATTGACTGTAGTAGGGGAATGGGTGGGTGGCACTTCGGTAGGTCGGTGTCGACTTGTTGGGCAGAAGGGCCTGTTTCTGCACTGTAAATAATCTAATCGAAAGTCACTGGAATTAGAGACAGTGATCATTTGAAACTTAGCAGTTTTATACAGAGGGCAAGGAATAATCAAATCCTCATATATAGATGAGTTTTACTTTACGCTGATGTGTATGAAGAAGAGAATTACATTCTCTGAACAGTTTTATTTTCTATTTATTATTAACCTGGCCAGGTGTTAGAGTTCATAGCATCTGGCGCAGGTTCAACTTTCACACAGAGTACCATAAGTAAGCCACGGAATTATAGACCACCAGGTCTTACATCATTGGGAGGGAAACATTTTTATAATATGTTGAAGATTGTTTTTTTTTCTGGATCATTAAATAAGTTCAAGTCGGAGGTACATATCTATTTCAAACAAGTGTTACGGAGCAAATGTAGGTAAGTGGAATGGAGAATTATCAGAACAAATTGAATTGCAAGGCAGACTCACTGAGCGGACAGAATAATGTTGCTCTCCAGTCTTGCGGTATTCGTTTCTCTAATACCATTGTATCCATAGGAGTGTCAATATCTGCCCGGCTGGGATACAATCAATGGATTCAAGGAATGCATGAACGCAATGCAAAACAGTGGGAAGGACCAGCAGAGGAGTGTGTCAACACGGATTGGCTCTCTAGTGAAGATTTTTATCAATACAGTCGCCACTACCCGAAGCAAAACCTTAGCAATACTCACTTCCAGTCCAAGTAGTCACTTGCATTAAAGAGCAGGTCCTCGTGAACCTGGTTTCAGGAAGAGCTGAGCACCCAAATGTTACATCACTGATGTGTCTTTCTCCTTTCGTTATTAAAGCAAAAAGCGAGATGTGCTGATGCAAATTTGCTGGTAGCAGTGTAATCAGGAAGGGTCTTACCAGAGAGGCTTTGGAGAGCATCAGCTCAGCGGAAAGTACATGGAAGCATACATAAAGTCGTTTTAAATTGTCTCTTTTGTCTTCTCACTGTTGAGATGTCATTTAGGGCAACAGCATATTTTTTCTGCAGTTTGTGGGAGCTCGGGGTAAAGTCCATCATCCTTGATGATGACGCATGTGGAAAGTGAACCCCGATTCAGCTCATAGGAGACCGAGTTAGGGTACTGCTTCTGGAGCTGAATGCACTCAGAATCACTAGAGATGCTGAGAACTTCATAGCTAAGAGATTGAGTGAGGTGGTCACACCTAAGTACCTACCTTAGCCATGTTTCTGTTACAACTATAATATCCTTGGCCCATGGAACAATACACGGCCTGAGATTATTGACCTTACCTGTTCACCTCTTGCTTTGTTATTCATGCAATTTAATCCAAAAGACATTGATAGCGTCATAGAGATGTGCAGCATGGAAACAGACCCTTCGGTCCAACCCGTCCATTCCGACCTGATATCCCAATCCAATCTTGTCCCATCTGCCAGCACTCCGCCTATTTCTGGCCAAACACTACCTATTCATATACCTATCCAAATTGCAATTGTATCAGCCTCTCCCACTTTCTCTGGCAGCTTATTCCATACACGTACTACGCTCTGTGTTAAAAAGATTCCCCTTCGGTCCCTAGTAAATCTTTCCCCTCTCACACTAAACCGATGCCCTCCAGTTCTGTACGACACGATCCCAGGGACAAGACTTTGTCAATTTATCCTACCAATGCCACTCATGATTTAGTAACCTCCATAAGGTCACCCCTCAACATCCGACGCTCCAGGGAAACCGGGCCCAGCCTGTTCAATGTCTTGCTATAGCTCATATCCTTCAACTCGTTCAACGTCCTTGTAAAGATTTTGTGAGCCTTTTCAAGTTGTACAACATCTTTCCAATATGGAGGAGACCGGAATTTCACACAATATTCCAACAGTGGCCTAACCAATGTCCTCTATAGCCGAAACATGACCTCCCAACTCTGGTACTCAATACTCTGACCAATAAAAGATAGAATACCAAACGCCTTCTTCACTACCCTATCAGGGAGCTATGAACCTGCACTCCAATGTGTCTTTGTTCAGCAACAATCCCCAGGTCGTTACCATTAAGCTTATAAGTCCTTGCTGACTGACGCATTCCAGGCATATGGTAGCTGGGTTACTAGCACGAAAGGCAAAACGAGGAGGTAGAGAGTGCCTGAATCCACTGTGTCCATTTCCTTGGATAGCAAATATACCATATTTGGTAATGTTGGGGGGAGGGGTGGGCGGGGCGGGGGGAGCAGAGTATTACCATTCCAAAGAAAACAGCAGTAGTTGTGTTGATAGCACTGCCACTTTTTCTGGGGCACAGCGAGAAATGGTAGTGTTTAAGAGGGCCGTAGACGTAAGAGACTCGTTACATTAGGGGGCATAGAGGGTGAAGGGCAAGTTTGGCAGGGATAAAGAACGCTCGATGACAGCAGTATTAAATTTTTGGCCTGCATAGGAAGAGGCGTGGCACGGATACAGGAGGCCGCGATCCAGGTAGACACTGGAATAATATAGGAATACAGAAATTTAATGAAAAAAGAAAGCAGGAGAGAGAAAAGAAGGCAGGAAATGGTTAAGGAAATTAGGTTGAATCCAAAGAGGAGTTTTACTTTTATTACAGGTAACAATATAATAACTCGAGAGAGAATAAGGCTCTCACATGACCGAAATGGGCATGTATCTGCTGAACCAAAGGAGTTGGGCGACGTCCTGAGTGAATAGGTCGGAAGGGAGATGGGGACTTGTGGCAGAAATTCAGGGAGCTAGGATGGAAGCTTCGAGCTAGGACAAACAGAGTTGTTTTGTCTGGTTTGTTACTCGTGCCACGTGCTACTGAGGTGAGGAATAGGGAGAGAAAGGAGTTGAACACGTGGCTACAGGGATGGTGCAGGACGGAGGGTGTCAGATTTTTGGATAATTGGAGCTCTTTTTGGGGTAGGTGGGACCTCTATAGGCAGGATGGTATTCAACTTAACCAGAGGGGTACCAATATCCTGGATGTGAAATTCACTAAAGCTATTAAGGTGAATTTAAATTAACGTGGCGGGGGGAGGGCAATCAAAATTGTAGGACATGTACAGAAGGGGATGAGAGTATGGAGTTCCCAAATCAAGTGCCTGACACTGGCAAGCGAGAACCTGGTTTGAAGTGTGTGTACTTCAATGCGAGGAGCATCCGAAATAAAGTGGGTGAACTGGCAGAGTGGGTTGGTACCTCAGTCTTCGATTTTGTGGCTATTAGGGAGACATGGATAGAGCAGGAACAGGAATGTCTGTTGCAGGTTCCGGGATTCAGATGTTTCAGGAAGAACTGAGAAGATAGTAAACGAGGAGAAGATGTGGCCTTGTTGATCAGGGAAAATATTAGATTAGCAGAAAGGATGTTTGGGGACTCGTTAATTTAGGTAGTAAGAGCTGAGATTAAAAACAGGAACGGAGAAGTCACCATGCAAGGAGTTTTCTCTAGGCCTCCGAATGGTCCCAGAGATGTTGAGGAGCAGATAGCACAAATGATATTCGATAGGAGTGAGAGAGGCAAGGTAGTGTCATCGGGGGCTTCAACTATCCAAATATTGACTGGAATCACGACAGTACGAGTACTATAGATGGGTTAGTGCTTGTCCAGTGTGTGCAGGAGGGCTTCCTGGCCCAGTATGTAGACAAGCCTACATGGGGCGAAGTCACTTTAGATTTAGTACAGGGTAACGAGCCTGGTCAGGTGTTATATTTGTCAGTAGGTGAGCACTTTGGAGACAGCGGTCACAATTTTGTCAGGTTTACTTTAGTGATGGAAAGGGATAGGTGTACTCCACAGAACAAGAGTTATAGCTGGGGTAAGGGAAATTACAATGCAATTAGAAAAGAATTGGGAAGGAAACTGCAGGGGATGAGCACATTAAAATCTGGAACTTATTCAAGGAAAAGCTCCTGAGTGTCTTAGATTAGATTACTTACAGTGTGGAAACAGGCGCTTTGGCCTAACAAGTCCACACCGAGCCGCCAAAGCGCCACCCACCTCGACCCATTCCCCTACATTTACCCCTTCACCTAGCACTATGGGCAATTTAGCCTGGTCAATTCACCTTACCTGCACATTTTTGGATTGTGGGAGGAAACCAGAGTACCCAGAGGAAACCCACGCATACACAGGGAGAATGTGCAAACTCCACACAGAGAGTCCTCTGTGGCGGGAATTGAACCCAGGTCTCTGGCGCTGTGAGGCTGCAGTGCTAACCACTGTGCCACCATGCCACCCACTAATGTCACCGTGCCGTCCTGGATAAGTATGTACCTGTCAGGCAGGGAGGAAGATATAGAACACGTGAGCCGTGGTTTCCTAAGGAAGTGGAATCCCTGGTCAAGAAGATTAAGAGGGCTGATGTTCGGACAAAATGTGAAAACTCAGTCAGGGCGCTTGAGGGTTGCAAGGAAGTCAAGAAAGACCAACAAGAGTGCTCAGAAGAGAAGTTGTTGGAGGATAGAATCAGAGTTAACTCTAAGGCTTTCTGTAGCTATGTCAGGAATGAAAGAATGACTAGAGTTAAATGAGGGTCAATCAAGGATAATAATGGGAAGTAGTGTGTGGAGTCAGAGGAGAGAGGGGAAGCACGAAATAAATATTTTTCGACAGTGTTCACTATAGAAAATGAAAATGCTGGAGAGGAAGATACAGAGATACTTGCATCTAGACAAGAAGAGATTGAGGTTCAAAAGGAAGAGATATTAGAAATACTGCAGAGTTTTAAAAATAGACAAGTCCCCTTGGCCGGATGGGATCTCTCTTAGGAAACTCAGGCAAGCAAGGGAAGAGATTGCAAGGCCTTTGGCATTGATCTTCAAATCATAATTGTCCACCGGAATCGTACCTGAGGACTGGAGGAGAGCAAATGTGGTTCCCTTGTTCAAAAAGGGTAGTAGAGACAAACCTGGTAATTACCGACCAGTGAGTCTCAATTCAGTTGTTGGTAAAGTGTTGGAAAAGGTTATGAGAGAGAAGATTTATAACCATCTAGAAAATAAAGATCTGATCAGGGACAGTCAGAACGGTTTTTCAAGTGCAGGTCGTGCCTAACGAATCTTATTGAGTTTTTTTTTGACAAAGTAACCAAACAGGTACATGAGACTAGACGAGTTGATATTGTGTATATGGATTTCAGCAAGGCGTTCGATAAGGTTCCCCACAGGAGGCTATTATACAAAATGCGGAGGAATCAGATTGTGGGAGACACAGCAGTTTGGATCAGTAATTGGCTTGCTGAAAGAAAACACGGGGTCGTAATTGATGGGACATGTTCATTTTGGTGTTCAGTTAGTAGAGGCGTGCCACAACGGTCGATGTTGGGTCCACTGCTATTTGTCATTTTTGTAAATGACGTGGATGAGTGCTTAGAAGCATGGGTTAGTAAATTTGCCGACGACACTAAGGTCGGTGGTGTTGTGGACAGTGACAAAGGATTTAGTAGGTTGCAGAGAGACGTAGATGGGATGTAGAGCTGGGCTGAGAGGTGGCAAATCGAGTTTAATGTGGACAAGTGTGAGGTGATACACTTTGGTCGGAGTAATTGGAGTGCAATGTACTGGGCAAATGGTAGGATTCTTGGGATTGCAGATGAGCAGAGAGATGTCGTGTCCATGTAGACAGATTCCTGAAAGTTGCCACCCAGATTGACAGGGTTGTTTAGAAGGAATACAGGGTTTTGGCCTTTATTAAGAGAGGGATTATGTTCCGGAACCAGGAGGTTATGTTGCAACTGTACAAAGCTCTGGTACGGCCACACTAGAAGTATTGTGTACAGTTCTGTTCACCACATTATGAGAAGAATGTGGAAGCTTTGGAAAGGGTGCAGAGGAGATTTACTAGGATATTGCCTGGTATGGAAGGTATGTCTTACAAGGAAAGGCTGACAGCCTTGAAGCTGTTCTCGTTAGAGAGAAGAAGGTTGAGAGGTGACTTAATAGAGACAAACATGATGATCAGAGGGTTAGAGAGGGTGGACAGAGAGAACCTTTTTCCAAGTATTTGACAACGATCAACACACATACATTCAAACTGGAAAGATCACATCCGCATTTCGTCATCAGATACCCTTGCCATGTGAGGTATTATTCTGGAGAATGTTCATTGCACTTCCTCTGTGTCCAGTATGCGCTTTCTTATTTTAGGACACCACAACTGTACAAAATTCCAGGTATAGTCTCACTTTCATTCCATTCAACGCGTGCAGAATATATTTAATTGTAAATGATGGTAAACCTATTTTCTTCCTTTATTTGCATTTTTTCCCTCCCAACATACTCCGCTTTCATTTGATTTAATAACTTTTTCTTCAACTCCGTTTTAAAAATCTTCATTCCTAAATATCTCATTTTACATCCATCACAGTTTATTCCAAAAGATTCTTTATTGTAGATGAAATGAAAATAACTTGTCTGTGGTTCACCGTTCTGCCTCCTCTTCACGTCTTGAATCAAAAGATGACATTTGGAACCATACGGTCCTCCAGTCGGTAGTCTGCATTTGCAGAATGCGGAGGAAGATTACACAATGATCTTCAGTTCACTCAATATGGCAAATGCTGCTTCCTCTGAAATTCCGGCATGAAGGACAAATGGTGCATTAGACTCGTCAGTGCCCACCCCAGCTGTGGTTTAAAATTGAACCCCACAACTGATGTGGATGTTTTCGTCCTTCAGTATCATGGTCACTTAGTATTTCTGAGAAATTTTCGAGACCTTCCTCCATGAAGGCAGATACGTAGTAACTACTACACTTTCCCCGTAATTTATCTGTTCTCTACAATAAATTATCCGTTCCGCTCATTCACTGCTCTAAATTTTATACTGCTTGTAACTCCCTTTCTGATATTGTTGCCAGCTTCCGTCAGAATTTATGATTCTTGTTAGATTGCATGCATGATCTTTTTTTAAGTTGCAATATCAAGTACTTGATCCACTTTTGTGCATTATAAATTAGACTGAATTCATGACTTACCACAACACTGGCATTTTGAAAAGTGTGCCCTTTGATCTCATGCAATATCTAACTTGCTTTCTTCAAACTCGTCTCATCGCGTCTTCGTTTTGCTGTTTCCATCGTCGGGGACACAAAACCATCTCAGATTGATTCTGTAATTAACACGTATTGCCTGTCTTCCATTAAATTTTAATACATTTTTACAAGCCGCTGAGATCACCCTCCTGCATCTAATTCATTCTCCTCAAGCGTTATTTTGAAATTTTCACCAGATCTCCTGGTGCAGATGAGAAAGACAAAAGTTTTTCAACAACGCTGTACATCCCTACAGACAGCTGGCTCTACCTGAACCTGGGTGGCAACCTTCCAGCAGGCTGGCGAAGTGTTGCTGAAGCTGTACAGGACCTTCGGTCAATCATATTTGGAGTCGAATTTACCGATGTGGTCTCCCACTGAAGAATGGTTATCGTTTCATTGGAAGCAGGTCAGAGTTGGCTCCCTGAAGCATTTCCAGTAGAGGGATAGTGCAGGATAGATCGGCTTCAGATTGGTTCAACAGGTGGGCACAATATCGAGGGCCAAAGGCCCTGTCCTGCACTGTGATATTTTCTGTTCCATGTTTTAACTGATTCGTCAATAATGATGTGAACGCGTAAGGAAGGGATAGTCAGGTTGCTCCAATATATATTGGAGTTTACAAGAATGGAAGATGATCTTATCATCATACAGAACACGGGGAAGTCAGAAACTGAAGCCAAGCACAGAGCAAAGGAGGAAACCATTCCACCTCTAAACTGTCACACAGGAACAGCAGAAGTATATTTAGGTTTTTCACCCTGTTACATCAGAACAGGACGAGGCTATTCAGCCTTTGCAGTACGATAAACATTTACATTAGGAGAAAATCAACCCCCGAGCCTCTCACACTGGACGCATATTACGCCATGCAGCACCAGTATCCTGTTACACAGCGACTGAATCTGTTGCTTCCGCCTCCTCACGTCTGTAAAATAGGAAATGGAGAGGCCACAATGTCTTTCGAGTTGTTACACTTGAAAAAGAGTAGCAGATTCCGCAATCGAACTTGCTTCACGAGAATTGGAGAAGGACACAAAACGATTTCAGACTTTGATATGGAAAGACGGAGGTAAATCAAAGACAAAAGACCAATCACTCACTCAATCCCATTTCAGGGATGCAAGAGGACACTATTCGGCATATCGAGCCCATTATGTAATAAAACGTGGAAAAACTTCAGCCCCTCACACAGTTCCACTAAAACAGAAAGCATCCCTAAGCCCTCAAACGTTTTACACGTTAACAGGTGGAGGACAATCAGACCATGAGCTACTTACTCAGGAGCAAGTGCAGGAAATTTCTGTCAATGAACGACAATTTCGGTAAACGGGGAGAACATTCAGCCAATCGAGTTTGCATAATAGGAAGAGAAAAAGTCCATTTAACCATTTATGCCACTTGGAAAGCAGTCAGACCTGATCACTTACAGCCTTATGCCCATTGCACAGGAATTAAAAATGAATGTAAAGGTTATAGAAAGGGAAGGACATAGAATAATCATCGTATCAAGGGAATAAAAAAACAGGGAGCAAACTGTTGGCATGTAAGGAAAATTACAGTTTTTTATTGTTTGAATCCTTAAAATTGCATTATACCACGTCAAAGTGACATTCTACGGAATCATCATGATTTCATGAAAGAATAATCGTATTTGGACAATTTCTTTGAGTGCTTTAAACATGATAACGGCAATCCAAGCGATATAATATTTCTGGACTTCGAGAATGCACTTAATAATGTGCTGAGTGTAAGGTTAACCTGTGCAACAAGAGCACGTGGGGTTAAGATTAAATTATTTAACGGCATACAGGATTGTTTATCCAAAATAAAAGATCATATGTTGGATAGATCCACTGCTTTTTCCATTGGCAACTTTGGGTGCCATAGAGTACAGTTCTTAGGGTCCAACTATTTGACAACTATTATATTGTTTGGCTGAGGGTACAGTAAACATGACATGATGTCGGAAATTTAAAGTAGATGTGAAAAGGTTGGGTGTAGGATCCAAAATGTGGTAGGTGAAAATTAACAGAAATATTTATGGAGTTATCCATCTTGGTCAGAGGAATAGAAAGACAAATTAACATCGAAATGGAGAGAAATCTCATATTACTAATGTGCAAAGGGATCTGGGTTCCCTCATGCATACTACAGAAAACGTATATGCTGAAATAGCAAGTGATGAACAAGGCAAGTGCAATTTCATTATGAGAGGAGGGACGTGTTGCTAAAACAACGCAAGGCTCGAGTGAGATTGAGACTTGAGTACGCTGTCGAGTGTTGGTGCCCTATCTTGAGGAGGCAAGTAGTTACAATAGGAATAGTTCAGAAGACGTTCACGGGAAGGATTTCACAGATGAGGACTTTGTCTTATGGAGAGACCTTGAGCAGTTCAGGCCTGTACTCTCCGGAGTTTACAAGAATGAGAGAACATCTTATTGAGTTCTCTGAGATGCGAAAGCTGATTGACAAACCGGATATGAAGTTTTAATTTGTGGGCCAATATAGAACAAGAGACCAAAGTCTTTGATTAAGTTAGAGCAGGTTTAAAACTGAGGTAATGACAACTCAATTTTCTCAAAAGATTGTGGATCTTTGTGATTTACTACAGCAGTGGATAAAGTACAGCTGACAGGAACGTGGAAGAGAGTCGCAGATGACATTAGCCATGATTGCATTAAATGGCGGATCCGGCTCAATGGGCTGAATTGTCCACTGACATACTTCGTTGGTGTCTTTATTTAAAATTGAGCTCATTGTTTGTACTAAATAGTAGTGGGAAAGGAGTGGTTACCAAACAAAGTACACAGGATGCAAATAGGCTAAGACAATGAAAATAAATTGGCAGTTGGTACGGAATGTGTCTAAATGTGAATCTGTCAATTCTCTACAGGAAGAATTGAAAGATGTATGGCAAAGAAATGAGATCACAGGACATAGTGCTACAGTGTGTACTGAAGGGTTCACAGAAAGTGTTGCTCCATCTCTCTGATGGTGTGATCTCTGTTATTAGCAGTGGCCCCATTTCTCTCAGTACACCCAGGATGTTGTTGGTTGGTAGCGAATAGTGTGTAGGGGAAGACATTTTACACCATAACCTTTACCTGAGGTTCCATTGATTAATTTGTAATGGATATCTGAAGGCAATGGAAATTGCTGACTGCTTACGATAAAAAATACTGTGGCTGCTGCCAGGACAGTGGGTACTTGCCAGCATGATCTACTATGCATGGTCACACTGTGACATGAATAGAGTGAGGGTTTCTTAAGTTTTTCTACCACTCCCCATTGACATGAGGACATCACAGAGCAATATACATAATCGGGAATACCGATAAGCTTATAAAATAAAACCTGTCATCTCCCTGCTGGGGGATATAACATTGTATTCACCCCATCAACCATATGTATGGTCTGTTACGACTTGGTGACATTGATGACGACGTACTGGGAAATGAGGGATATACCTGGAACTTTCCAGGTTATAGAAGTTGAATGGAAGTGTAACCCTAACAGTCACTGTCTGAGCCTTGCTACCCGTGATGTGAAGCTGCAGGCAGTGTTGAAGGAGGTGACACCGTTCTGTTATAACATCCTTGTTCACTCAGGGTCCTACACGCTCTGTTCCTTTGTTAAGTGTAGCTTGATAAGCTGTTCTTGGAAAAGCAGTGATGAATTCAACTGATCCTTTTCCCCTTATAAACATGCTCAGTGGTTTCAGAGCTCCCGTCTCTGCTCCGTTTGTTGCTCATGTTGCAGGTCTAGATGTTGTAACAACAGTTCCCATGTTCCATCCACAGATGAGTCACTGAACCATCTGGTCTCCGTGAATAAATGAGGCAACTCGCAGCATAACCTCCAACAACTATTCCCAGCACTTCCACTAACTTTACAAAATAAGAAGCCAGTCAGAAACCCCTCCTCCATAAGTTGGATAGCTCGTCCTTAATAATAATATTCGAGGGGCTTCCTCATGTGACTGACCACACGATCAGCTGAGAGGGACAAACAATGGCGTCCAGTGCCGGAATGGTGAACTTCAAACAGTGAAATGGTGGTGTCAGGTCTTGTTTAATTTCCCGAATGTCTCGTATGATGCTCCGCGTTGCACAGAGGCTTTCAGCAACTGTGATGGACGTTTTTGAACCTTTGCTGAAAGCCTCTGTGCAACACGGAGCATCATACGAGACATTTGGAAGTTAAACAGGACCTGGCACTACCATTTCACTGTTTGAAGTTCACCATTCCGGCACTCGAAAACACGGGGAGCAAAACGTCAATGCCAGAGAAAGACACAGATAGAAAGATAACTGCATATTCAAGATAGAAACAGACATGATATGAGAACATGTCGTGGAAACATGGGACAGAAGAATGTGGAGTGGGGCGAACTGGAGGAATGAGACCATGGTAAACCAACTTACAAGAATGAAAACATTTAATGAAGGAATCGCCAGATCAACTGAATTTGTTTTTATACATATCTTAATCTGCCTTACAGAGCCAGTCCACACATCGAAAACAGGGGAAGTAAACAGCACAACACGGGGATAAGTGTAGGTAATACGAGTGCATTGTACAGTAAACTGGACAATTGCCCAAAATGGGGAGTATCACAGACATTTGCCACTTTATTAGTACTATACTTCCACGTGATAAATGCCTAGCAGTAGAGGTTTGCTGTGCGTGACAATAAAAAGGGCTGCCAGCATTTTATCTCTCTTCATCTCCATTGCAGGAATGATGGATGGATGGAACTTTAGTGGAATTTAGGGCCGTGGACTGTCGAGTCAGATTTGTTTCTGCAGATTTGAATCTGAGTGTGCCATCAGCAGATTATTGCCATTATTAAGACTGTATTTCGTAGCGTAAAGTTCAAATAACCGATAGGCAAAGCGAGTGAAATATATTGCGCATCTCATGTCCAAAGCGATCATCACAGTTGTGCATAATCGCTTTCAATCTCAGACATTGGCATGTAATGGGAAGGATTCAGTGGAAGGAAATTGAGTTTGTAGCCAGACCAGAAGACCGAGACCTCCATGCTCCGATTAGATGAATAACAAAGGTTGTGATACAATTAGTCGTATTTCTCAGACTCTCCTGCATATTTCAACATAGGCACCAAGGAGCGACACTGCCAGAAGCACATATGGAGAGAGTCAATGAATGGGTTAACGGATGCAGTTAGTCGTGGTTTGGACAGCGAACATCAGAAAGCAGAGTCTCAGCGGTAATAATAACAGTAAGAAAATTGAAAGGGCATGTAAAAATAATATAGTTAACTGTAGTTTATAGAAACTGGACAGTAAGACTTACCAGGCACGCCAACGATAGCCAGGATAGGAAAATAAATATATTGAATAATCAAAATTGCGTAATAGATCCCCAATGGTAACGGAAACCAATTATATATCTCAAGGAAATTCGAAATATCCTGCGATAAACTCCTGTCCATTGTTGTAACATAGCAGTTCTCCTCCTCTCTCAAAAGGTCCTGATCCCTTTCTGTGCTGTTGAAGATGTTCCCACCCAAACTATGGAAAATCACATTGAACAGAGCTCATTTATCATATAAATACAGACATCATCCACTGGGATTATTAGAATCCATGGAGACTGGCATTATTCACAGTCACTGAACAAACAGGCTCAGCAGTTTGCAAATCAGCACAAAAGGGAACATTTACTCGGTCTGGATGGATAGCATGACGGTTGACAAGGGATGGATCATAAATATTCAGTATTTTAATTTTTTTCCCTTTGCCTGTGGGAGTAGTGCCAGAACAGTATAAGTTTCACATGCATTACACCGTTTATAACCGAGGCAGGGATAAAATAACAGACTAGCTGAATTAAATTCACTGGTGTGGAAATTTCTGGAGCCCACAAACCAGAATAACAATACGTGTTGCTCGTTAATTTTGGATGATTCCACTCATATTTTAAGTGCCCTTTTCTCAAATTCTTTCATTACCTTAAAAGTGAGCATCTCTCTGCTCTGCTGTGACGGTGGAAGCAATTCTTTACCCATGTGCCTATTACAGAGAGATAGAAGGAATCCATTCAGTTCACTCTAGCCTATGAACACTTGAAGAAGTGGAAAGCTGGAATATTGGCTCATTTTGCAAAGGGAATCATTCAGAAAATAGAGAAGTCTTTCTCCAGCTGCACAAGGTTGTTACAGAGAGCACATTTGGAGTACGCTTTGTTATGTATTTCTCTATAACTCAGAAGGGAGGTAACTCCATTAGACACTGTTATCTGCTGCTCATAAACCATGGGATGCTGCGCCATTTAATGACTCGCTCTCTTACAGGCGAACGGAGGAGGCCATTCAGCTTCTGAATTCTGTCGTACAAAAACACAACAACCAGTCAGCATTTCAGTTCAATTGCAGAGAAAAGAAAATAGAAATGGTTGGTCAGATTTTGTGGATGTGTTTAAGAAACAATCTAATGGATTTTAGTCAATAGAAGTTGTAAGGAATATGAACAGACCATTCAGTCCCTCAATTCCATTGCACGTTAGCAGCAGGAGACCACCTAGCCCCTCAAGCTTGATATTCAGGAGCAGCTATTCAAAAACCTGGTACACAGTAACGCGAGGCAGTCAGTAAACTACTGGAGAATGATACACAGAAAATGTTGGAGGCTGGCAGACTCCAGAACACTTTTACCCTGGGGCAGGAGGGGTTTACTCATTACCTGTCAGTGTCGTAAATTGCAAGAGAAGTGGGATTGAATTGCATTGTTAAAAACAGAAATATATGTATAAGTTGCAGCGGTGACCATTCATTCCTGCTCCATCACTCAATAAGACCTGGCTGACCTGATTGTGACTGCTCATTCCATTTTCCAGTAATTCGCATCTCGGAAACCTCTGTTGCATTTGCTTTTCATGTGGCCGATCCATATGCTGTCACATTAGTAACAATAGCATATTCAGAGTTGTCACCAAATGTTCTGATATTCCTGATTTTCCACAGCGGCTTAAAATGTAACCTCGAGGAAATCCAATAACTTTCCAAAAACGTTAATAAATCACTACTCACCGACACCTTAGCAGCCTGGTGTGCATCAATAACCGTCGAGGTGATTCCTCATGTTACTAAGTGCTTGAATCGCAGAGAGTGACTAACATAGTTGTTCAGTGGACAGACACAGAAAAAAAGTTACTAAGACTTGTTCCAAAGCTTCTGAATCTCCCTGTCCAACATGGATCACCATGCAGTAAAAAAAAGCAAACGTTCGAGTATGTCTTATTGTCCATGAACTTCTTCAAGGTGGAACCCAATGTTCTGAGATGAGCAAATCCAAAGATCAGGTACAGATACAAGACAGTTAATCACATTACAACTGGCAACTACATAATGGACAAATTCCAGGACTTGCCGGAGGAGTCAGATCTTGCATGGTCCTATCTCAATAATGAGAACATCAAATAGAGTCATAGCAAGATCAGCTGAAATGGTCAGTTATGTCACATTTTCCAATCGACTTCACAAAACCAGCATGGACATTTTGGTCCAAGTCGTCCACGCAGACAAGTATCCAAGATTAATCGCATCCCATTTCCCAGCATTTGACCCATATCATTCTGAATCAGTTCTGTTCATATACACGTCCAAAAGACTTGCCACTTTTGCAATTATATCACATTTTCGGCAGCTCCTTCCAGACAAGCATCACCTCTTTGTGAAAACGTTACCATTCAGATTTTTTCAAATATTTTCACTATCGATTAACTATGTGCACTCTGGTTTTCAGGAAAATATCTTGTCTATTCACCATATCGACGCCTCTCGCTCTTCTGATAACATACTCCCAAGGTATTCCAACACATTAGACAGCTCAAATCCTGGCTCCATCCTTGTAAATGTATTTTGACTCCGTTCAAATTTCATAGGATCCTTCACATAGCAAGGAGAATAGAATTGGACACATTATTCCAAATGTTGACTAATTATTTTCCTGTAAAGCTGCAACATGCCCTGCCAAATCCTGTACTCAAGCCATTAACAAAAATGGCAAGAATATCAAATACATTCTTCACTATTCTGTCCACCTGGAAATCATCTTTCAAGGAACTATGAACCTGCACTCCAATGTCTGTTTCATCGGGAATATTTCCCACTGCATTACAATTAAGTGTATAAATCCTGACCTTTCCAAAATGTAGCAAATCATATTTAACTAGATTAAATATCATCTACCATTCCTTGGCCCATTGGCCCAACTGATCAAGGTCCCCTTGTACTCTGAGGTAATCTTTTTCGCTCTTCATTGCACCAACTATTTTGGTGTCATCTGTGAATGTTTTACGATACGTCTTAAGTTCATATGCAAATCATTTATACAGTCATCTCTAAGTTTCATTCATCCAAATGACCAACACCGCTTTGTATTCCTCGCTGTCAACCAAATACCTAATCAGGGTGTCACTCATGTGGGTGGAAGGATGGCACAGTTTTTAGCACTGTTGCCTCCCAGCTCCAGAGACCAGCGTTCAATTCCCACCCCAGTCGACTTACTGTGTAGGGTTTGTACATTCTCCCTTTACCTGCGTGGCTTTGCTCCGGTTTCCTCCCACAGTTCAAAATTTGCAGATTATGTGAATTGTCTATGCTAAATTGGCCGTTGTGTTAGGTGTAGGGGAATGGGTCTGTGTGGTTTGTGCTTCGGCGGGTCGGTGTGGATTTGTTGGGCCGGTTTCCACACTGTACGTAATTTAATCTATCTAATAAATTATCCATTCGGCCCATTAAGTCTGTTCAATCGTGGCTCATCCGTTTATCAACCCCATTTTACCGCTTTCACCCCATTAAACTTTGATCAAATTGGCAATCAAAAACATTACTCTCTTTTAACTATACTTAATAACCTGACCTCCACACCCGCCTGTGGCAATGAATTCTAAACATGTACCAGTCTCTGGCTGGAGGACTTTCTCATTATGTCCATTCTAAAGGGTCTTCCCTTTACTCTAAGGCTGTGCCCTCATATTCCTGCCTCTCCTGAAAATGGAAACACCTCTCCAAAATCTGGTCCATTCTGGCGACACATTATACTCCAAGTTTCTATTCGATCCCCCCTCATCATTCTCTACTTCTACAGGTATAATGCTGGAGACCTCACACGTTCCTCCAGGATCAATGCATCCTTCCTGATTTATTGGGCTCAAAATGGCTCACAGGACTCCAAATGTGCTCTTACCGACCTTATAATGCCTCAGACGTACATCCCTGTTTTTATGTTGTAGTCCTCCCAAGATGAATGCCAAGCTCAACTCTCAGTTTACCTTAAGAGAAAACTGGACTAGGACTTCCAAGTCCCTTTGCATTTCAGATTTCATAAAGTTCTACCGATTTATAAAATAGTCCATATCTCTATTCTTCGCACGGCAGTGCATAACCTCTCACATTCACAAGTCATATTTCGTCTGCCTTGCCTTTGCTGTCTGACCTGTCTAAATCTTTCTGCAGACTCACTGTCCCAGTCAGTGCTCCGTGCAGCTCCACCTCTCGTTGTATCTGCTGCCTTCACTTACTTCATCCAGATCATTAATATATAAAGTGAAAACTTGTGGTCCAAAAACTGACCATTACAGAACACCACGAGTCACTGGCTTTCATCCTGGGAAGAATAACTTCTCCAACTTCGCAGTCTCCTGGGCGGCATCTTATCAAGTGTTTTCTGGAAGTCCAGATGCATAGCATACATTGGCTCTCATTAGTTTAACGTGTTCGTTGTTTGTCTCAAATAATTCGAACAGATTTATCAGCTGTACCCTCTCCATGATGAAAGCATACTCTTGTTTTCACTTGGCACTTCCAATTGTTCATAAAACTCATCCATCTCAATGGAATCCTAAATCTTAGAAACGACTGAGGTCACACCAATCGACCTTTTATCGAACTCATTAAGCCTTACTTTATTCTTTAACAGGGCTTGTTTATTAGCTCTCCTGTCCTCTGAGTGTCTCCGTGATTCCAGTGATAAATGGAAGTTCACTAAAAAAACCTCCACTACCTTTTCAGCCATTTCCGTCAGAGCTCTGGGGTGGAACTCATCTGGCCCAGGCGATTTATCCATTTTCAGACCTTTCAGTGTATCGAGCATCTTCGCCTTGGCGATGCCCACCATACTTATCTCTGCGTCCGGACTCGATTGAATTTTTGGAATATTATTCCTGTATTCCACCGTGAAGATGGTCGCAGACTATTTCTGCAGTTACTCAGCCATTGTGGACCCCAGTACTACTTCTGTCTCCTCATTTTCCAAAGATCAAATGCCCACTTCCTCTTCTCTTTTTACCGTTATGTATCGAAAGAAAATCTTGCAATCTTTTCTTGTATTATTGGCTAACCTACCCGCATATTTAATATTCTCCTTTTTTATGCTCCTTTGCTGGTCTGTGTCAGCTTCTTATCGTCTGATTTCCAACTGCACTAAGCCACACTATATGCTGTCACTTTTGTTTGTATACTGTCCCTGATTACCCTGATCAACCATGGTTGCCTCATTCTATCTGTAACATTCTTCTTGTTTCCAGGGATGAATATTGATTGTGTCTCCAGAATTATTCCCACAAACTTTTCCATTCCTTCTCCATTGTCTTTCAAGCTCGCCTCGTCACCCAGTCAATTTTACCCAGCTACTCCCTCATGCTTCGTCAGTTGGCGTCATTTAACTGTAATGTAATTATACCTGATTCTGGACCCCACGTTATCACTCTCAAATTGCAGAGTACATTCAATCATATTATGGTCACTGCCTCTGAAGAGTTCCTTCACATTAACCTTGCTTATGAAGTCTGCACAATTGCATTACACTAAATGCATGTTCCTTAGTGGTCTCCACGACAAACGTCTCCAAAAAGCAATTTCGTAGTCATTCGCGAAATCATTTTTTACGACCCTCCACCAAAACGATTTTCTGAAAGGCCTATTGTAGTACTGTGATATTCTATTTTCTAACTTCCTGGCATCTGCCCTGTTTCTCTCTTGTTCCTGTTACGTAACAAAAGGTGTGAACTGTACCTTTAATGGAGTGAATGCTGTTTTGATCTGAGACCTAACATGGACCTGTGACGGCATGGTATTCGCAGAGTGCACTGAAAAAAATGAAAATATAGAAATTTGAATGTAAAATGCAAACCTTAGTTGGTTGCTGTTTTGAGAAAACACAATCTATATGAACGCGTTTCATACGAATAAATATCCACAGAAAAAAAAGAAATAATGCGACCAAGGGAGATCTCTAGCCGGAAGAAGACAGACACTGAAGATGACTGTGGCTGTTCGGTTTGGAAATTAGGTTGAAATACGTTTGATCAGCCTTTGTTAGGAACAGCGTTCTGTTGTGGATTTGGAGGCAGCTTACAAAAACTTATGATCTAGGGGTCTTAGAGTTGTGAATACTTGTTGTTTAATGTTCAACTATAGAGATCAAAATATGTTCTAATTTTCTTTAAAAAGTGCAAGTTGGTCTACTCTGACAAGCATACTTAGCAGATTACTAGGCGAGGCGAGCTTGTGTGGGTGTTTGGTTTAATTAATAGAGTGGCTATTCTCCATGACTCGACATTCTTCCAGACTCTGAAGGATACATCATAATCTACGCAAACTCTTCTCAAAAGAAAATGAATTCTCTCCACTTTCAAGATTAGATAAGTGACCCAAAACTGTTCTGCTATTTGTATTCCTGATACTTTATACTTTTCTGTGCACTGTATAAACGATTTGAATGAGAACCCAGGAGTCAGAGCTAACACACTTGTGATTGTGACTGAAATGTGTGTTACAATAGACACATTGTAAAGAGGTTTATCTAAGCGTACACAGTGATCAACAATGCTTCGAGGCTAGTGGGTTTGAAATGTCTGGTAGAGCTATTCTCGTTGCATTTTACTGAGGCAAACCAGAGCAGGATTTGTACTGTTAATGTTCAATGTCTGGTCAGTTTTGTCAAATAGAAAAACCTACAGATGGAATTTAACAGTACTTTGGAAGTTGCATCACACGAGAAAGGATGGTGATGTATGCATTTGATATGCTTACCGTTGTTGCTTAGAATACTGAGAATATCTGTTGGGATGCCAGGTTGTGGCTGTCCACGACATCAACCAGGCCACTATAAAAGCGTTGTAGACAATCTCAAAATCTTATCTAATTCAGGAACATGCTGCACAGAAGGACGTCTGACATCCTTACCTTGTCTGGCCGACATGTGACTCCAGACTTACAGCAATGTGGCTGATTCAGATCCGATCGGCACAATTAGTAGTGGGCAATGCATGCCGATCCAATCAATGACATCCTCATCCTATAAATGAAAAAGTAAACGTGCACATTTCCCCTGCGACAGCTGCAAATACCTCCAGCTGCAGCAATTTGTGCAGGCTTTGGAAAATCTTTCAGGCCGTGGCTACTCTCTGTAACACTCCTCCAAACTTCAGCACCATCAATTCTCCATGGTCCTTTCTTCTCATTCAACCCTTGCAAGATTCCTTTTCCTACTCCCTGTCCTGCCAGGAGACATCTTGTGATCTCGTTAACGCCAGCATCCATATTTCTGAAACACTGAGTTACTTCAGAATTATTAGGTATTTTTGTGGTGTTCTGACCATATCCAATTGAATATCAGCTATTCCATCCTGAGTGAGAGACAGGTCTGATTTTGTTGCAGAGGTTCTGTTTGTTTAAATGGCATTTCCTTTTGTTTGATACTTTATAGTGTTCCTTTAAATGTTTTTCACTCTTCATTTAAAGCCACGCATTTCAGTTTGTTTACCCTGTTTACCTTGATTAGTTCTCCTCACAAACTCACTAAGTGGCTTTGTTTATGATTGTTGGTTGGGCTTTATGGTCACTTTAAATTAAATGATTCCTATGAATTCCAACTTATCAGAATTTCGCTGAAGATCTCTGGGAGTGACATTACTCGTTCATTCAGCTTTATCACCTAACAGACAATTTGGGATATTTGCGTCCACAACTTTTTGCACAATGCGTTTTT